>NC_091139.1:33257621-33561121 GCF_041381155.1 Argopecten irradians
GTGACTCTCCAAACAGTTAGTGAAATTGTAATGAGCAGTACACATGAGTTTGCAATGAAAATGGAACAACAATTGACAGGTAGGTATGTGGAATACTTAGCTGATCGATTTACAAACCGATAGTCACTGAAGACATATATAATATATATATTGCTACTCATCGCTGTTCTCCTTTCGTCTTCAGAGTGGATGGAAATGTTAAAAAGAGAGGAATGTTATATTTTAAACAGTAATAACAGTGAAAATATTAGATAAATGTAATGAAGATCTTGTCAATTGTTGAGTGTTTTCTTCATTTTCTCCATGAAAAACGATCGTGTGTACTGCACATCTCTTAAACGTAAATATTTTAATAACACTGGAAAAACCAGGTGCAAGCATAGTTATTTTCATGACACTCAAAGAAGAAGAGATACGACAACTTGAGTGGTTGTATAAGTCCACTGTGATGTGAAAACCACTGAGGTCAAGTCCAAAGGATTAAAAGATGAATACAAGTCAAATGATTGTGGTCAGTTATTAATCCCATTCTTTAGGGACAATAGCAATGGCTCCTTTCGGTAGACGTTGTAGTCACAATGGTTAATCTTTAGCTTAACATATGGCAATTGTGCTGGCAGTTATATGTATATTACATGCCACGCACGGCAGTTAATGCTACTAAATAATTTACTACGTCGTTCAATATTTTCTATAGCCGGACATCAATATTCAACCACATTAAACACCATTTGGAGAAATTTGATAACTATACATACGGCTTAAAGAAATATTCTATCCATTCTGTTGTTTCTCTATCAGATATACCCATATGTAGCGGGATTGGACTAGGTAGCTCATCGGTGACCAAGTAGCTCAGTCAGTAGATCATTCGACTGGTGTTCGGAGGGTCCCGGATTCGAATCCCAGTCTGACCGCTCCATTTTCTCCTCTCCTGTTACAGAACTGACGCCCAACTAAATAACCCACTGTAGTGGTGTTTGGAAGGGTCTCGTATGTCTTCAAGGACGAAGACTTCGAGAAAGGAGGGAGGAGCTAGTGTAGCGGGATTGGACTGGGTAGATCATCGGTGACCAGATCATCGGTCAGTAGAGCACTCGGCTAGTGTCCGGAGGGTCCCTGGTTCGAATCTCGGTCTGATCGCTATTTTTTCTCCTCTCCTGTTACACATAATTTGATGGATTTGGCAGTAATGTAGAGATAATTTTGATGTGGTAAATTTTGACTTAGTAGACCCTCGGCACAGAATTCGAACATGGCACATATTACAATATTAGTATCGTCATGCAAAGCAATTCAAATGCATTAAACGATATGTTTGTATTCGAAGTGTCTGACGTAAAATAACGCAATTATATTCAGTTCCGTCGTTGGAAAGCTACTATCACTTATTTGTTCCATTTGGCAGATGATTTATTTTATTTGCTATTATATAATAACATATACTGCTCGGGTTTGTAAAATTGTAGTTTCTGCTAAGCGCTCACCATAAGGTTGTCAGTATAATTTGACCGGGTTGGATAGTGTATAGTGTATTTTACAATATGCTTCTGATTTTAAATTTGTGTTCATTTAACGATTTTTCGAAACGAGTCCAAGAAGTTTTTATTTTTAGGAGCCTTGGCTAATAACAGCTTTACGTGTCTCTGAATAAACTAACCCCCCCAATAAAATCACCATAGCATATAGACTCCATAGACTACACCGTATATAACCTGACTGCAATGCCCAAATTATTTAATTATTCGAATTATGTTCTCATTATTGATACATGCACATTTTTGAAAATAGTTTCAAACAAAACAACACTGAGCGTTATTAATTATCTTCTAGTCACACAAGGATATATTTCAACTATGGACTTTATATATTTGCCAGGAATAAACCTAACTATCATGCACTCCCCACTCACAAAATATGGTATGTAATGGGTCCTTCCTTGACTGACCTTAGCTGTAATATTGGCGTTAAGCAATATGAAACCAAACCAATATTTGGCAGTATGATTGATTAGATAGCATTATCCCGTAAAGTAAACAAGAGTTCTCGTTGTCATATAAGAAGTCGTAGATAAACACATCCACACGTAACACTGTTTACACAAGTATTCAAGAGGTTGTCTTATGAAATCCTACAAACATAAATGATAGTTGAGTGAAAATTATGAAAATTCCTATCTAAATACCACAAAAAATGTCTTATCCAACAAGAAGCGATACTCTAAAAACACCAGGACAGTACACATTTCCTGCAATGGTGTTTTGCCCATTTTGTACAATATACGAATAGAAAAGTGTATGTTGATGAAACAAGAGGCCCATGGGCCTTAACGGTCATCTGACTCATGGCACAAAACAACAAAGTCACAGTATAAAGTATTGGTTAACGATTAATATAAACAATACAAGGAACTCCTTAGTTGAATATGTAAGTTTCTGAAAAAGGTAAATGTCATTTGTTGAACAAACTTGGTAGCCCTTCATCCAAATATGGTCAAAACCCATTCAAGGATTAATATAAGGAGGAGTCAGATTTTAAAGCCAAATTTCAGCAAAGCTCCCATTTTGGACCTCGGTCATACTATCCCCATGGGTCTTACCTCGGTCCTTTATAAAATATGATTGTCCTTTCCTAAAGTTCCCCCTTCTGAATCAATTAAAACCACTATAGACCAATTTTCGTTAAGATCGGAGACTGAAACCTTAAAACAGGAAGTGGGCCAGCGGCCATCTTGGAATACCAAAATCTTTACGAAAATGTTTGCATGTTGTTCGGCATCAATTAAAACCCCTATGGACCAATTTTCATTGAGATCGGAGACTGAAACCTTAAATCAGGAAGTGGGCCAGCGGCCATCTTGGAATACCAAAATCTTTACGAAAATATTTGCATGTTGTTCGGCATCAAGTAAAACCCCTATAGACCAATTTTCAATGAGATCGGAGACTGAAACCTTAAAACAGGAAGTGAGCCAGCTAAAATTAAGAAAATTTGCCCTTTTGGGGCCCCACCCCTCAGTTCCTAGGGTTCAGACCAGACTCATTCATATAAAATATAATTGTGTTTCCCCAATGATGCTTCACACCAAATATGGATAAAATTCATCCAAGGATGGAGGAGGAGTAAGATTTTAAAGCTAAAATTAAGAAAATTTCCCCATTTGGGGCCCCACCCCTCAGCCCCTAGGGGTCGGACCAGGCTCATTTGTAATATGATTGTCCTTCCCCAATGATGTTTCACAACAAATATGGATGAAATCCATCCAAGGATGAAGGAGGAGAAGGATTTTAAAGCTAAAATTAAGAAAATTTCCCCATTTGGGGCCCCACCTCTCAGCCCCTAAGGGTCGGACCAGGCTCATTTATATCAAATATGATTGTCCGTCCCCAATGATGTTTCACATCAAATATGGATGAAATCCATCCAAGGATGAAGGAGGAGTAGGATTTTAAAGCTAAAATTAAGAAAATTTGCCCATTTGGGGCCCCACCCCTCAGCCCCTAGGGGTTGGACCACGCTCATTTACATCAAATATGATTATCCTTCCCCAATAATGTTTCACACCAAATATGGATGAAATCCATCCAAGGATGAAGGAGAAGTAGGATTTTAAAGCTAAAATTAAGAAAATTTGCCTTTTTGGGGCCCTACCCCTCAGCCCCTAGGGGTCGGACCAGGCTCATTTATATAAAATATGATTGTCCATCCCAAATGATGTTTCACACCAAATATGGATGAAATCCATCCAAGGATGAAGGAGGAGTAGGTTTTTAAAGCTAAAATTAAGAAAATTTGCCCTTTTGGGGCCCCACCATTCAGCCCCTAGGGGTCGGACCAAGCTCATTTATATAAAATATGATTGTCCTTCATCAATAATGTTTCACACCAAATATGGATGAAATCCATCCAAGGATGAAGGAGGAGTAGGATTTTAAAGCTTTAAATAAGAAAATTCGCCCTTTTGGGGCCCCACCCCTCAGCCCCTAGGGGTCACACCTATCTCAAATATATAAAATATGAATGTCCTTACCTAATGATGTTTCACACTAAATATGGATGAAATCCATCCAAGGATGAAGGAGGAGTAGGATTTTAAAGCTAAAATAAGAAAATTTGCCCTTTTGGGGCCCCACCCCTCAGCCCCTAGGGGTCGGACCAGGCTCATTTATATAAAATATGATTGTCCTTCCCCAATGATGTTTCAAACCAAATATGGATGAAATCCATCCAAGGATGAAGGAGGAGTAGGATTTTAAAGCTTAAAATAAGAAAATTTGCCCTTTTGTGGCCCCGCCCCTCTGACCCTAGGGGTCGGACCAGGCTCATTTATATAAAATATGATTGTCCTTCCCTAATGAAGTTTCACACCAAATATGGATGAAATCCATCCAAGGATGAAGGAGGAGTAGGATTTTAAAGCTAAAATTAAGAAAATTTGCCCTTTTGAGGCCCTGCCCCTCTGACCCTAGGGGTCGGACCAAGCTCATTTATATAAAATATGATTGTCCTTCCCTAATGAAGTTTCACACCAAATATGGATGAAATCCATCCAAGGATGAAGGAGGAGTAGGATTTTAAAGCTTAAAATAAGAAAATTTGCCCTTTTGGTGCCCCACCCCTCAGCCCCTAGGGGTCGGACCAGGCTCATTTATATAAAATATGATTGTCCTTCCCTAATGATGCTTCAAACCAAATATGGATGAAATCCATCAAAGGATGAAGGAGGAGTAGGCTTTTGTATAAATAGTCTTACGCACGACGCACGGCGCACGGCGCACGACGACGGACGAAACACGATGACAATAGGTCATCCTGACCTTCGGTCAGATGACCTAAAAATGTAGTTGATGAATTTTAGAGCATTTTGTGTGATTTTAAACAAATTACACAGAAATATTGATAGGTGAGATTTTATTAATTAGATACCCAAACCTTCCATTCATAGTCCCCTTCTTTTGTAGCATGTCATCACTTAACAAGGATCCATTGTTTCCGGGTCTAGACTTTACAGCTCTGTAGCTTTATAAGTGTACGTTCATAAGTAGAGCATCATTTAACTCAAGTTATCCTATCATCATTTTAATATCGTAAACTAGTGCAAGTTACCCCCCTTTGTATTGCCGAACTAACGGTAACACTTTTTTATGATTTTCTAGCTAAAAGCAGATATTTAGATATAACACTACGTCTCTGGTTCTTAAACTGATAATAAGGGCACTGGTTTTTCACAAGAGTATTGGTATTGCATACACACCTTTGGAATTTGGATGAGGGAAAATGAGAGTGTGTTGAGCACGATGATTACAGTACAGAGTTTGACCATCATTGTGTCATTTTAAGTCGGTAAATTTGTAAGAATTATGGCAATTTAGCACAAGATATAGAAACATAACTACCACCCATGATCATCTATCTGTTAATATGTTTTTAACATTTTTATAGTCCATAGTTCTATTTCTGTACCTGACTTGATTCCCTGATCAAAGAAAATGGAATTGTTCAAGAAGAATGAAACGTCATTTCATACAAATGGTTTATGCTGGTAGTAACAACATTGTTACATAGCCTATACATAAATACATGTATTCATTAATGCTTTCTCCTAGATCTGTTTAAATCAATGATATTTCGTGCGACAATAAATTACATTTTGGCGCAGTCGATCAGAACCACCTGAATCAAATGTGTATATGCATCATTATTAATATGAAGTTTTACTATTGACTATTGTCTAGCTTGTAAATATTGTTATGTATAATAACAATGGACTTTATTTTCATTTGATTGCACATTGAGCGACAATTTGTATAAAATGTACAGTATTTACAGCATAATTGATAAACATACAGTAACTATAAATCAGTAATCAGAATAAATTATAATATCAAAATTACAAAATAAAAAAATAATATCACAGGCTAGAGAAATACAGAAAATTGACATAAGTGTACACATAAAAGTCATCCATTTACAAAAACTCTCATAATGCAATAAGTGATAATGAAATAATAAACACAAATATGTGTCTGGTATACATAGATATCAATATAGCAAAAATTAAATTCGACAATACATAGCATACATTAAAACAAGAAATAGATGTAATATGATAACATGAAATACTAAAATAGGAATTGAAGATTGATCACATAATAATTGAAATCTCGGTTAACGTTCTAGTCCATACATCAAATCAATGACTGCAGTTATTCTTTTTTTATTATTGATTTCAAAGAAATGCCTTCTGCATTCCACCTGTGTTCGGGTTTTTATCTGTGACCCTTGCGGGAAGGCTATTCCAATTTGACAAATAGATGTTCACTGGGAGCACTATAATCTACATCTAAAATAATTTGCAGTGTCCTTTTCTGGATTTGTTCAAGTTTTTTTTAACAAATTTCTGTGAACTGTGTCCCCACATGTTGAAATAAAAATCAATATATGGCAAAATAAACCAATTATGGCAAATGATTCTAGCCGACATTGGTAGGTTTGTATTTTTTTATTCTACACAGCTGATTCATTTTGTTTTTTGTATATCCCAAGAAAGAAAGATTGTCAATGATATCACACCTAGAAGCTTTTTTGTTACTTACGATTTCCATGATATACTTAGTTCCTCTGCTTACTACCAATTAACATTGTCTTAGTCTTTAGGTCACCTGAGACGAAGTCTCAAGTGACCTATTCTAATCGCCTTTTGTCCGTCGTCGTGCGTCGTCCGTCGTCCGTCGTGCGTCGTCCGTCGTCCGTCGTGCGTCGTATGTCCGTAAACAATTTGCATTTTCGACTTCTCCAAAACTGCTGAAGCAAATTCAATGAAATTTTGTACAAACCTTCTTAGGCATAAGGCCAATCAAAATTGTGAATTATATGGCCCCCACCCCCCAGGGGGCTGTGGGAGGGGCCAAAAGGGGTTAAATTGACTAAAATTTAAAAAATCTTCTTCTCCACTCACAGATGTGGTAGAATCAAATACTCTTCATAGATAGAAAGGTCTTAAGGTCCTTTACAAAAATTGTGAATTATATGACCCTGGGGTCTCTAGTTTCCCCCTGGGGAGGGGGTTAAGTTTACTATAGTTTATATTGGGAAAACACATTTTTGCGCATTATTTGGTCATTTGTAATAGGAAATGAGTCAAATGTTGTCAGAATTATCAGTATGAGATGGCCATTTAATCCTATTAACAAATTTTCTATGACTGACCCCCAGGGGCCTTAGGGGCAGGGTCAAATAGGCTAAAACTTCAAAAATCTTCTTCTGAAATTCTGGAAATGGTAGAATCAAATACTTTTCATAAATAGAAAGGTCTTAAGGTCCCTTACAAAAATTGTGAATTATATGACCCTGGGGTCTCACGTTTCCCCCTGGGGAGGGGGTCAAGTTTACTATAGTTTATATAGGGAAAACACATTTATGAGCATGTTTTGCTCAATTTTCATTGGAAATGAGTCAAACTTGGTTAGAATTATTATCCTGAGATAGCATTTTAATATCATATCCACATTGGTCCTGGCCGACCCCCCTGGGGGCAGAGGGGCGGGGCTAAAAAGGGGTCAAATAGGCTAAAACTTCAAAAATCTTCTTCTGAAATTCTGGAAATGGTAGAACCAAATACTTTTCATAAATAGAAAGGTCTTAAGGTCCCTTACAAAAATTGTGAATTATATGACTCTGGGGTCTCACGTTTCCCCCTGGGGAGGGGGTCAAGTTTACTATAGTTTATATAGAGAAAACACATTTATGAGCATTTGTTGCTCAATTATCATTGGAAACGAGTCAAACGTGGTTAGAATTATTAGCCTGAGATAGCATTTTAATATCATATCCATATTGGTCCAGGCCGACCCCATGGGGGCAGAGGGGCGGGGCCAAAAAAGGTCAAATAGGCTAAAACTTCAAAAATATTCTTTTAAAATTCTGGAAATGGTACAATCAAATACACTTTATAGATGAAAAGGTCTTAAAGTTTGTTTATAAAAATTGTAAATTATATGACCCTGGGGTCTCACATTTCCCCTTGGGGAGGGGGTCAAGTTTACTACAGTTTATATAGGAAAAACACATTAATGAACATTTTTTGCTCAATTTTCATAGGAAATGAGTCAAACTTGGTTAGAATTATTAGCCTGAGATAGCACTTTAACATCATATCCACATTGGTCCTGGCCGACCCCCTGGGGGCAGAGGGGCGGGGCTAAAAAAGGGTCAAATAGGCTAGAACTTCAAAAATCTTCTAAAATTCTGGATATAGTACAATCAAATAATTATAGATAGAAAGGTCTTAAGGGGTTTTATAAAAATTGTGAATTATATGACCTTGGGGTCTCACGTTACCCCCTGGGGAGGGGTCAAGTTTACTTTAGTTTATATAGGAAAAACATATTTTTGAACAATATTTGCCCAATTTTCGTAGGAAATTAGTCAAACTTGATTAGAATTATTAGCCTAAGATATAGCATTTTAACATCCATATCCGTCCTTGATAACCCCCTGGGGGACCAGAGGGGCAATTAAAATTTAAAAAAATACCTCTAAGTTCACATGTATGATGGAAGCAAATACTCTTCATTGTCTAAAAAGTCAAATTTATAAATCACTGACCAATTTCAAGGCCCAGCATATAGTGTTTATATGTCTTTAATTTTTTTCATTATTTGTTTCATTATATATTCTAACTCAGGTGACCATTAAGGCCCATGGGCCTCTTGTTATTAATTACCATTTTATTATCATTATACCAGCTTCTAACATTATTAAAGCCATTTAGTAGACATGTTGCAATGATATTTATGTGATTGTCTGCTTTTTGCATAGAAGTTTTGTCTGCATTCATAAAAAGTTGTCATTGTTTAGATCATTTACATGCACCAAAACATAAAGGGCCCTAAATGGATCCTAGGGTAACTCCATATATATGATTCCAGGAGATTACAAAGAGCATAACTAAAATTATACTTTCTGTCATCGATGTGTGAAGTAGAAATTACAGAAATGAATACACATGTACATAACTCCCCTTATCCAGCTCATCATGTCATCGGTTTTTTGAGAGCAATTAGTGCAGTTTAAAATTCATAAAAAGTAGACCGGACATTTTATAAAACGACAAAATGTACATTTCAGGAGAAAACTTCCACATGGTTTTGAACATAATTCGGTCATCAAATATTGATTTCATTATGCCTACAATTATCTATAACAGGTTCTTACAGTGTTTGTTTGACGGAATTTGATTTTTACAAAACCATGCACATTAAGATATTTTTGGCACTGACATGCTGGCGATTGTAAATTACAGGACACAAGGCATATAGGAAAGTATTTCAATCATCAAAAACAATCAGATTATATACTTTGTACACCACGAAACATGAAACGAAGAAATAAGGTTTTAAGGCACAAATTCGCATACGATTGCTATTTTCAGGCAAAACAAAGCAAATTTGTGGGACAAGGCTAAAGTCGTTATTATTTATAATTAGAGGGAAAAGGAAATACAAAAATCAGTCATGAAATTATCGCATTCAATATATGTACATTCTTATCGATTGGAACCCTTCCATCTATCTCATATTTGCATGATGTAATTTAAACTGCCATATGCATCTAACGCACTCGATGCGTCTCCTAGGTGCTAATAGGACGTTAATCTTATCAATCATCCAGCCAAATAAACACTTGTAGTACAAGCTATATACACCTGTAGCCACAATACCATGTAGTAAAAAATACGAGCCAACATATGCATAGTTATATTGCACAAACGACTCAAACACAAAATATACCGTAGAAACTATAACAATTATTCAAAAATGTGTTGATGGCTGAGGGGATATAACAGCTGTGTTATTGACTCTCCAGCAAATGACCTGGCCTAAGTTGACAAAATGTAGTGATGTTCAACTGAAGTGATATAAAGGCATACAAATAGTCACTAGTTTAAACGGGGACTGATACACAAATCCCCTGTGGAGAGCTGCGTTATTTCAGCCCAAACGTTATGAAGGCGGGTTTGTTTGTTTTCGTTACAATAAAAATTTTCATCTAAAATTTTATGTCTTGACAATGTTTTGGACTTACTTTGAAAAGACTCGATAGAAATACAGATATATTTTATAGTCAGAACAGCATTAATACTTCATACCCACCAGTTCTTAAGCATTTGCCTAGAATAAATTAGAAATGGTTCTACAAAAGACATAAATATTTCGGAATCTCAAGAATATATCCGTACAGCCACAACGTATTGTGAAACATTTTTATGTACAGTGACATTCTGATGGAGTTTCGATGAAGTCCCGTCATTCTTGTAAACACTTGTTGAATTGTTATGTAAGCAATTATTAGGCCATTATAGTTTAAGATAATATTCATGATATCATATATGTTGTTATGTTTTCTAAAAAGACGTGGTGTCATTGTCAATAACATCGTATAAAATTACACCCATGTTATTTCACGGTGCATTGATATTACAGTTTTTATCAAGTAATATAACTTTGAAAAAAATGAATCAATACTTAAAAGCTGAGTCACGGGTTGTTCATATAAAAGACTATAACTTTGTAGATGATGCGTTTTTGGTTTACCAGATAATGCACAGTATTATTCGCATTAATATTATGATTATTACAAAACCTGTTTTCAATGAAAGTTGTGTTTTAATGATGACACCGCCTGATTTATGAATTAGCGACGAAGCATTTATATTTAAAGATAAGTGCGTTACACATGTTTTATGGGAATTCCTACACATCATGATCGGACATTTAGGCCACAAAACAAAATAAATTCGATTAAAATTAAAGCTGTTCGGTTTTTTCTTTTAAAGATTCGTAAAATTTCACAAAAACATGTAAATATTTTTATTTAATTACCTGTTCTATAGGGGCGTTGCCACAGTAACAGATATCCACGGGCTGTAAACGACTATTTTGTCCGGAAGGCTGATTGAAACACCTCGTTTACAACTATTGGGCTGTAAAGACGCGAGGAGTCACCTACCTGATCAAGATATGTATCGTACATCTAAATTCCATTACGGCCCTCAACAAAGCCGAGAATTGGCCGGAGGACTAAGGCTCGCTTTCTCACTCCGTAGGATGCGTTATGTTAGGACTGTTCGTGTCTGATTAAGATACTATGGTAATACACAGTGATGTTAGACATACAACATCTGTATAAAAAATAACCAGTTATTTCTTATAAATATTGAAAACATATCTGATTGTAACGATTCACAAAAAGAGCCGGTTGCCTTACAAACATGTATTATGTACATGTATAATGATCCATAAAAAGAGCCAGTTATTTCCTTCTAGATTTCGGAAAAATCGTATTTGTTATAGTAAACCACAAAAAGAATGTTTCTTTTCCTTATAGATATAAAAAATGAAATGTATTATGTATAATGATCCACAAAAATAATTCAGTTATTATAAATATCGAAAACTTGTGTTCGTAAAAATAATAATAATTGAAATCAACAAAGTTTACTTATAACTATTGAAAAATAATCTTAAATTGTTAAAAGGATTCACACAAAGGGGCATTCGTCTCTTTATAGATATCGAAAGATACCAATAATATATGTCTATGTATAATTATCTCCAAAAAGATCTAATTATTTCTTCATAAATATCGGGAATATATGTTATAATTATATTTTTTTAAATACGTTAAATCTTCTATTGTAGATGTATTGTATATTCAATGATATCATAAATGAAACGTATACACTACTTGCTTTCATATACCAACACGTGTAATACTGGCTGGTCCAGGGTAATGCACTCATGTCGCCTGAGGCTGTGTTGCATGACTGTCCATGCAATAAAGCCTCATGACGTAACGGCGTCAACAAAATCTCTATTTCATCGGTAAAATTTTAATTTTTTTTTTCACAAATATGACTGGTTTTACTATAAAAGATGAAAACAACGGAATTTGTGTTGAAAGTATCACGTAATTTTTCATGTATGGTAAATGGAATTCCAGTCATGGATTTCTTCGAATTTAATTAAAAATGGCGGGATATTATAGTTGTAAAATTGCAATAAAACGTCGAGGTATGAAAGAAAAATACTCTTTCATAAGTTGATATGAAAGATAGGATACAAGCCTCGGGTTTTACTACATTTTGTGACCCTCGGGTAGAATATCCTTCTCCTTCATATCCACATCTGAAAGAGCCTTATAGTATAATCTCTTTAACAGTGTGTTATACATTTTTGTTATTTGATACTCTATTACGTCGGTGTGTTTAGCGTAATAAAAATCTTGAATCTTGCAACTGATCATCACAACATACAAACCTCAAGTATTTGGGGTTTTACATTTGGGTGCTTCTAGATCAATAAGTTCAGTTCTTTCTTCCTTTATATATGTTACCTGATTTTTTTGTGAAACATTGAGTTCTTCAGGGTGGCGTCTAATGGTCACCGTTCTTAGCATCGTAGTAAGTATGGAAATCGGAGACTGTTTGTGACATTTGTCAAAGAATATACATATATGGTTTTATACCGCCCTGGTCGAATCTAAAATAATCAGTAAGCACCACTTACACTATATCAGGGCTATATAATATCATATAGACATCGACAAAGGTCCATAATTGCTAATTATTAATATATCTTTATTTGGTATCCTGCTTGCACAATTAGAAAGTTTCGTTTATATAATTATTCGTTGTTTTCGTAGAAGCGAATTTCGTTTTTTGTAAAATTATTAGTTATAATCTATCGACTTCCCACGATTATTTCCACCAACGAAATAATTTGAAAGTTCCCAAACGACGACGGAGAGTATCCGCATACGTTTCATTTTATACAGTATTGAATTCTCATATGTCATTTAATAAAATATTCTCACAGTAAAGGAAAATGTATTTTTTCTGTAAAATAAAAAGTCAACAATCTATTCTCACATCATTTTGGTATACTATTTGAACACACTTATCAACACATTATGTACTGTATCCTTACTTATCAACACATTATGTACTGTATCCTTACTTATCAACACATTATGTACTGTATCCTTACTTATCAACACATTATGTACTGTATCCTTACTTATCAACACATTATGTACTGTATCCTTACTTATCAACACATTATGTACTGTATCCTTACTTATCATATTACATTGAAAATCTTAACAAACATTTATTGAGAAAATTTAATGACTCAAATTTCAAAACACATTTGTATCATAAATGTTAACATCGGGGTTAACTTAACTGTGTGAAAAGAAATATGAAGTTATTATACAAAACTGTGTCTATATATGAAAACACATTAATATACATGTATTGTTACATACGTGTACAAAAACATGCATAAATAAATAATAGAACATATATAAATTAAATGAACCAATGTACATAATGATATGTTCAGTATGTTATGTTATGAGCATTTACATTAGCGGTACATTAAAGTACAAATAATGTATAAATAAGTAAAATATATTGACAAAAAACAAAGTGTGAAGAAAACATATGTATGTATAAAATTATCACGCTAATGTTATGATTTTTCGGCACTTGCAAAAACAAAACTGGTTAAAGTATTAATGAGAATCCAAAGGACGCAAAACAGAAAAAAACACAAACTAACTCGAGAAAATTTTATCACGTATTTTTACACACATAAAACTAATTTATTACGGTGCAAATCGTGACAAATATCCGATAAGCCAAACTCGATAATATCTGTAAGTACACAGATATTTTAAGGCACACCAAATCAGTTTCTTAATGGTAACGAAGTGGCATAGAGGTGTTTCACTTTAAACGTGAAGATACATAATCAACTAAGCCACTGTCATAAGAAGAAAAATCTTTAAAAATAGAAGGAAATAAAATGCGCATACAGGTGCTATATGTGGTTTATCAAGCCATACGTTTGAAGCTCTTGTAGCCGGTCTGGATCTCGAACAAAGTGTTGTCCATTTCCACTGAAGTATTATATGTGTTACAATCACTTGGCATAATGGTTATTTATCACGTATAGAAATTATACACTACTAGTCCCATTTATAGAAATATTCATTGCTGGACAATTAACACATGTCTGAAGTAGTTTTCTATACAACTTGCACACCATATAACCTACGTTAAAAGGAGCCTGTTCACAAACGTGTCCACCAGAGCGAGACCAATGGGCTGGCTGACATATTGTAAACATGGTGGATAGACGACGTATAACTGGTATGGCAAGTATTCAACTCATCACCTTACCGGCGTCCATTTTTTATTAATCATGAATAAGGATATGTTATAAACACTCTTAAGATACCAGTTGTGTTACTCCGACCATTGTCTGTCTGTGATATTGAACGTCAACTTTGTATGCAGTTCCATGAGGACATGTCATGTGGATTAAGTTCTGTATGGATGTATATTGTGGGCCATTACACATGTCTTGAATAACTCAGCTTTAAAATCATCACAAGTTTTCCTTTGTGTCATATTATGAGATGTGGGATCCAAAACGTTTAGGTCGCTGTTAGATATGTTTTGTTTTCTCAGCGCTAACAGTTTGTGTATTCATATGATTATAAAGTGACAACGACAGAGTTTAGGACACGAATCTGTGTGCATTTTTACATTACCATACAGGAAATATTCAGGATTAAAGCTATGTAAACCTGTCACCAGGTAAGTAATACTTGGAGAGACGTAGGAACCACAAAGAGACTAAATAGCTGTATCAAATATATATCGAAACTGTAACAGTGGACGTTATTTGTGAAGCAACTGCTACTTTCCATCACCAAACCTTGAACTGAAGCTTCAGGAATCTTTCAAAGAAAGTCATGATAAACTGTTTTCGTGACATACGTTTTAAGCAATGCTGCGTTGGAAAGTGAATGTCGTGAAGAAATCCCATGATCGTATGACAACTGACTTCACGTGGAGCACTCAATCATTTACCTTAAAGGGAATCCAGACAAAGTTCAAACTACCATGTGTGGTCAAGTGTTGTTACGAGTCATGTCCTGTGGATTGGGACGATTTCCACTTTGACCTTTCGCAGCCTCTGTTGCTTCACAGCTTCCGAAGGGTAAGGAAGCTAAGGGTCAGATGTGTCCAGAAAAAAGACAATGGTCAATCACAGGAGTTTGGTCCTGTACTGGTCATCCCTGAGGACTATGATGGTAAGGAATTTAAAGTCTAAAATATTCATTTTCAAACATATAACGATCAAGTATACACTTTTATAACAAAGAAATGACCCTGCACTCTTGGTATATATTTCCTCTATTTCAAAACACCATGTTACAGTCATTTAGATGGATGTCTGGTAATGTCCATAAGAATTTTAAGATTTCATTTCGTTATGACATGGGTTATGTTAAAGCCTATTGGTTAAATTCAGTAGCGGATTGTAATATTAAGATAACTTTATTATCATTTTCATCTGAGATTATCTTATTTAATTCTCTATATTCTAACTAAAACGTATATACAAAAATATATCATATTAAAGGCCAGATGTCGATGATTGTAATAAGAGAACAGGAAATAAATAATATTCAGTCTCTCTAGATAAGTATATGGGTAAACATGGTTAGGTTGCATTTCATCATTTTAATTTACGAATAAAACTGAATATTGTGGAAATGATATATTTTACTAATATGTATATAATAGTCCAATGTTATTATTACATGTAGTTCAATCCGCATGTTTGAATTAAAACAACTTTATAATGTTATTTCAATTAAAATATTCCTTTCGCAATCTAAGTAAAAAAAGTTCATAATCAAATAGGTATTTATATGATGCAGATATGTAAGACATTTATAATGTCAAGCAAACAGATTCGATACCGCAACAACAAGACTTTACTTTTTCGTTATTTCGTTAAACAATGGCTCAAAACAAATCTTAGATACCAGCGGCGTATACTTATTCTCCTATTGTGAAAGAAACTAAGAAAAGCTAGTGTATGAACTCGCAGTTGCTCTATTGTTTGAAACACCAACATTGGAACCGGGCTATATGATACCAAGTTAATAATCTGTGCCATCAACTGTAGTCCGGATACGTTTTCTCTACAATGATTCGGGTAGAGAGCGGCAGGTGTTATTGTTATGTCTGTTCACAGTTAAAGACTCGGTATGCCTTCTTCACAAATGACTTTGGTGGGGAAAAATAGGAAGCGACGGTTGTGTTCCGCTCTGATTAACAACTAAACAGATTTAAAAGTTAATATACGTACCCAATAACTTTGTTTACTGAATTTTAACAACCTACGCTAAACAAATTCGGAAAGTCTAATAAATAATAAAGCCTAAATCTGAGGAGATACGCCCTTATCAATGCTGGGTGTTCCTAGGGACGGAAACTTCAATTTAAAAAACAAAAGCTGAAATAATAAATGATCATGAGGATGTTTACAGCCATTTGCAAATAGTTTGATTTATGATGATCGTTTGTGCAACACAACGTTTGTGTTAGAACTTAAGATATTAATGTTAAATATAATTAGATAATGAAATTGGTTGTTTTATGGTAATGGGTATCGCTACCATTTAAACGGAAAATACAAGAACATGCTTGTTTGGAATGTAAATTAGAGTGATATCAAACCAATGAGACTCCTATACATTTTTCTGACAGTAGTGCTCTTTATTAAAGGAGTGGGACGACTGGTTTGCAATATGACAGTATAATGTGACTGGGTGATATGTGCTTGTTCTATGTCTCTGGTGGAATACTTCCGTGAGATAACTCTGTCAAGATTCACACACGAACATACGGCAGTCTCCAAAAACACGTACGCACTAGACACACCGCATACATGGGAAGCAGTCCTTAAATGACCCTGGCTGTTAATAGGACGTTTAATTTAATCAACCAACCAATCTTTGTTAAATGAACAACAGAACAAATATCCGAGTTGTATTCGAGGATATGTCAGTGAAGCTAGAATAAAAATATTTTTGTAAGTCTAGGACGTATAGCTTGAAATATCGAACAAATAAACCAATAGATCAGAAGATGCGAAAGATTAGGTCCATTAATTCAATTATTTTTTATGTTGAGGTCCAAATCACTTAAAAGTCAAGTATTTTGAATCGTATTGTTAATTTTTTCTACTCCCTGAAATTCATATGTCGACACAAAGGGGGCGGAGTTTGTGGAGTGGGGGACCGACAATTCTTTACGCTACATCGATCTTCCGCACCATTACATAATATTATGTTACATATCTTTCCAGTATTCATTTTATGTTTAAATCTTAATACACTTTCCGGGTATTCAAACAAAGAAATCCCTTTGAAGGAAATCCTGAGTTTCTTTTGTGTATTTCTTTAGGCGTCTAATTTCATGTGTTGACAGGCTGGTTTTATGAAATGAAGACGGACGATGCACGACCAAAGATCCACAAAACAGTGGCGTCTCTAACTGGGGGACCTGTGTCCAAGTTCTACGTGGCATCTAGCATTAGTTACCTCGCTCTCTGTGGTGAACCAGGCAAAAATCCACAAACCGTGGACAGCAGGCATATGGAAGCTGGGGAAATCCTCGAAGGATCGCAAACGGCTGGAACAGCAACTCTTAAAAAGGTGTTGAAGGTGAATACAGACAATGTTCCTGGTGGTCAGTTCCTTATCTGCACGGACGAAAAGGATGATAAAATGATACTACCATTTTCAAAGAATGGGAAATTCTATAAAATAGCAGACGACAGTGGGGGGTCTGATGGGCTGAGGACGATATCGTATATAATATCAAAGAAAGAAGATTTTCCTTTTAAAATCAGACATGTGATTGGGGAGCTTCCCTCCTTATCAACAAACTATAGAAACGTGTTGCAGTGTTTGGATGTCATTGAAGAAGAAACTGTATTAGCGTCCACGCTTGACAAAATGACAATGATACCGCTAGAACTGCAATTAGACTCCCCGTTCAAATTCAGAATGGGACTGAATGAGACACAGATAAGAAAATCGGATAACTACGCCGAGGCTTTGCATATGTGTGAGACCGACGGTGAGGAGTATGTGAGAGGAATCAAAGTAGCCTTCACTATATCGCCTGAAAGTCCTCTCACGGCTTCTAGCACTTCCATCGAAAGTGATATTGAAGGTAGTTTGGTGTCGCTGGCAAAGGTTCCCGAACCTTTAGAAACCGACATTAACGAAGCCCCACTATGCAAACGGTCCGCTACAGCAATACAAAGTGAGGTCACCATGACAACACAGCAGGAACGAGCATCTTACGCAGAAACTGAATCGTCTATGGATGACGTCCCGTCTTGTTATGATACCGGAAGTGAAGTAGAGGAGGAAGATGCGCAGTCGGAGTTCATGTTTAAATGGGCGCCACCGGAAACGCTCAAACGTGTATCCTCTAAGAAAAAGACATTAGTAAAAGTACCCGTGCCACCAAAAGTGTTCAACAGTTCTATTAATAAAATCAACAGTCCGAAATCCTCACTGGAGAAAAATATCAATGCTGTATGGAATGAAATGCCAGATGTTGTTTAGCCAAGAGTCCCTTTCATTAGCAAAATTTTGGATCATATTAATACCATAATCTGTACATATGTTGTATATGTCATCGTCAATATGACCTTTTGCAGTTGTTTTTATTTAGATTCATTGAGCAATAACTCTTAGAATGAGCCATGCTTACTTTTTGATTATTGATTTACTCGTTCTAAACTGAGCATAGCAATAAACGAAAAAGTATATTTGAAGAGAAAAAAATGCTTTTAAAAACAGAATATGGATAAACGAAAAAGTAAAAAAAAATGAAGTGACATATGTTCTTAATTGACTTGACCATATATATAATGAACAAAAAGTAAAAAGAGCTCATTTTTAAAGACAGATGCTTCTGTCTTCAATAACACGTTAAAAGAAGTAGCTTTATATTGTCATTATATAATGTTATATTCACATGCAAAGACATGCGTTGCTCGAACTCTTCATGTTTCGTTTGAATTCCATACCAGTACTACGTAATAAGCAGGAAATAACCATTAATCCTCCTGTGCTCCTGACCATCGTGCTTTGAACTTTGTTTATTATGTTGCTTAAATAACACTCGTAATAGTGCAATATATATTTATACATGTATATCTGGTTCAAGGTTATTTAATATTGGCTTTGAGAGAATATAATAAAGAGAAAGATACATTGATTTGGTGTTATTTTGTAATCAGAATACATGTACTACAATGCTATTTGACTACCTGGTTTAGAATATATTGGTCCAGACACACATTTCTCTCGCGGGTGTAATACTGGCTGGTCTAGTGTAATACATTCGTGCAGGCTGACACTGTATCACACGAATGGAATGGAATACAACCTCATGCCGTCACTGCGTCAACAAAATTACACAAGAGATCTCAGAGGGATCTTGGCGCCCATCAAACAATGATCTATGTCTGGCAATGGAAAGAGGGATCTTTTCCTTGCTTTTCAAACTTTTTTCAAACATACTACATATAGAATTTGAAACAGATCGCTTCAGTGCTTTCTGAGAAATAGCGTTAACAAACTTCAACGATGATTGGCCGGTTGGCCATCTTGTTGACCGATCAGTTACAAAATGCAATATGCACAACTAGGGCCCTAGGGGAACCTACATATGAAATTTGAGACAGATCCTTTCAGTGTTTTTTGAGAAATAGCGGTAACAAACTCTGACTATTAAAATCCAAGATGACTGCCAGGCGACTATCTTGTTGACCGATCGGTCCCAAAATGCAATATGCATAACTAGGGTCCTACGAACCTACATGTGAAATTAAAAAAGGATCCCTTCAGTACTTTCTGAGAAACAGCGTTAACAAACTTTAATCATCTAAATCCAAGATGGCAGGCTGTCGGCCATCTTGTTGACCGATCAGTCTCAAAATGCATTATGCACAACTAGGGCCTAAGAGGAACCTACGTATGGAATTTGAGAGAGTTCACGGTGAATTTTAACATTACGTTTTACTTGATAGCCATTATGCTTCGTCCGTCGTCATGCGCCGTCCGCCGTGCGCTGTCCGCCGTCAGTAAACTTTTCACATTTCAATCTTCTTCTCAAGTTTGAACAATGGCATTGAGCTGAAACTTTCCTGAGATGGTCCTGACCAAGTGTTGTTATTTTTTGAGTCAGTCCGAAATCCAAGATAGCCGCCACAGCCGCCATCTTGAAAACACATTTTGAACTTCTTTTCAAGTTCTAACGGTGCGATTTGGCTGAAACTTGCATGAAATGATCCTGACATGGTCCCGACAAAGTGTTGTTATTTTTCGAGTCGATCCGAAATCCAAGATGGCCGCCACAGCCGCCATCTTGAAAACACATTTTGAACTTCTTCTCAAGTTCTACCGGTGCCATTTGGCTGAAACTTGCATGAAATGATCCTGACATGGTCCCGACAAAGTGTTGTTATTTTTCGGGTCGATCCGAAATCCAAGATGGCCGCCACAGCCGCCATCTTGAAAACACATTTTGAACTTCTTCTCAAGTTCTACCGGTACGATTTGGCTGAAACTTGCATGAAATGATCCTGACATGGTCCCGAGAAAGTGTTGTTATTTTTCGGGTTGATCTAAAATCCAAGATGGCCGCCACAGCCGCCATCTTGAGTAACACATTTTGAACTTCTTCTCAAGATCTACCGGTGCGATTTGGCTGAAACTTGCATGAAATGATCCTGACATGGTCCTGACAAAGTGTTGTTACATCTCCGGTTGATCCCAAATCGAAGATGGCTACCATTACACGATATCTAATTAATTTTCTATATGATTACTGCCAAGGTAATCAGATGACCGTTAAGGCCCTTGGGCCTCTTGTTTTAAAATGCTGGTTTTTCTATAAAGAACACAAACAACGTGATTTGCGCTAAAAATATCACGTAATTTTCATATATGGATATTTAATTTACAGCGGTGGTTTTCTTTGAACTCATTACTCAAAATGGCAGGCTTTCATACTTGTATAATTAATCAAAAGTTGACGTATGAGAGAATAATACTCGGCAAGCCTCGGGTTTTCAAACATTTTGACATCATATGCGAGTATGGAAGAGTCTTAATATTCCATTGGGATAGTTCATTGTATATCTGTTATGATACAATGTTTCTAGAGTGGCAATCGCCATAAAATAAGACCACCACTAAGTCCATGAAGCACTAAAAAGGAACAAGAGATCCACTATTTCCAGACACGGAATACACGAATATACTGCATCCTCCCAAAACACACCGACATAATATTAAAAAATATGTACTTATGATAGTGTAGAATTAGAAGGTACCTGGCATTCTCTGTTCATCATTAGACCACGTGTACGGTGGCTAATCTGAAAATATCGAAAATGTGTAGCTTCATTTACTATAGTACATAATAATGTAATACCATTGACTGTGATAACGTAGCTTTTACAGTACGGCGGACGGATAGCACTTCGCACAGATGGTCGTTGTCAAAACCTTGGTTAGTTAGACATGGTATGAATATTCGTTCTGCAAAAAATATGTACAGGTACATTATTGTGTGTTGCTGCATGTGTATAGTATTAATACAGCTACATTGTTATATATTTTGTTTTTATTTTATATATCTTTTTTGAGGAGATCGAGGGAGAGGGGGTTTATTAATTATGAACTAGATAAGATAATGTACTATATAAGTTTCTGGTTAACCTATACCGGTAATCTAGCTAGAATAAATGTAGCTTCATGTACATGTACACTGCATCTAAAAATACCAGTTATTTCACTTTCAATAAAGTGCCTATGTATATGGCTATAATCATTACATTAGTGCTGTTGCTATTTAAGAATGACACTATGAAAAATTGACAAGTTTAATTGTCCATGCACACTGTTTGGATTACTTTCATCCCCCTTATTACAATTGTTAGTAATTGTAAGGATCCATAAATTATCCGGAAAATTTATTAATTTATTTATTTCAAAATGCATTAAGTTATACCACAAATTTGAATATACTTCTATTTGTAAGGTTATACTGGAACATGTGTGTGTCATAGCACTGTAAAACTGAAGTGCACTACGTAGTGCACTAGAATTAACACTGTAGTGCACTAGAGTTAACACTGTAGTGCACTAGAGTTCACATTGTAGTGCACTAGAGTTCACATCGTTGTGCACTCTAGTGCACTACAATGTTAAGTCTAGTGGACTATGTAGTTCACTACATGTGCACTACAAAGTGCACTAGATACCAAGTTAAGTTTGCCCCCAACTTGTACCTCTCACAGGGGCTCGAGAATGAGAACATATTGCATACATTTCTACAATTCTTACAACACTAGATGTTTTAGGGTGGGTCTAAATAGGTTAAACCCATATACAGTAGCTCTCACTTTATTTCCAAGTTTTATGCTTAGTGCTTGCTGTTGTACGTATCATCGAAAAAATAACTCAATCAATAAAACAACACATTTTTGTTCATATTGAATATATTTATTATCAAGTGAATGACATATTGATATTTACTGACCACGATCTATATAACCGACCACATGAATCGTGGTCATTTTAAATGACCACTATTGACATTAACCCATACACATGATGATGTACAATAGATCACAATAAACAAGCACCAATTACAATTAACATGAAACATAACATTTAAGTAAATTTAATACTCTGACGAGACATTATGTATTAAATTTAGATATGCGAGTTAGTATCGTTTTATAACAATGAACATACAACGTGTATGAGCTTGTCCGTTTTTTTGAGGTTTTTAAAAAGAAACTAATGATATTAGCAGGTTTAGCGGACTATATGTAGCTGTACCGTGTCTTTATGATGCTTTAATAGAACCACAGGCGTCTGCTTCTGGAAAAAATAAATTAGCTCACCCCTACCATATGAACATATAGTAGGCGTAAGCTATCATATTTTGTCCAAAACCAGAAGCAGGCGCCTGCGATATAAGGTCATAGAGCTGGCATTGGACATTCTGCTCTATAAGAATAATATACTTACTTCCCTTTATTTGTTTCAAAAGTGAAACAAAGGGAAATAAGTCCGATTGATCAGAATGACATTGGATTTCTTCTATAATCACCTATTGTCAATTTTCGGCCAGGTTTTTATTATTGTCAATTGTCATAATTTATAAAGATAGTTTTTCAATGCATTATAAACCAGAAGTAGCCAAGTTAAATGATATATCCCCTAATTGATCATCGTCAATAATGTTATATTTAGGTACTGAAAATACATTGTGATTACTGGAAACAAAACTGGATGTCATTGATAACTTCCTAGGTCAGTACTAAATAAGGTATATTTCAGTATCAAAATAACATCTTTGTTCAAGATATTTTGAAATCAAATAAGCGTACCTAAAACAGAAACTAACCCCCAATCATACTGAAATTGTAGCCGATTGCACTGGACTGACTCAGAGTAATTTAAAGATGCTCCACCGCCGACAGAGCATAAATGATATTCATCATTTGAACAATAATTGGTGTTTAATCGTGTATATATATGTCTAATTAAAACAAAAAATAATATGAAATAATTTATTTTGACTTTGGTGCATGCGCAATCAGTACTTCATTCCATATAGGATATAGTGACACGGATTTTTTTCGGGATGCAATTAATTATCTTTCATATCTTTAAGTTTGGAGTAAAATTAGAAGCTTAAACTTTTCAATGATGGTAATGGTGTAAAGTAAGTAACTTTTGTTACTGAAGAAAAATACAAAATCATCTGCTCCTGTTGGTGATAGTGAAAAAATACTATTTGTCAGCGGTGGAGCATCTTTAAATACCACATATTTGTTCATTAGGCTTTATTTAAAATACAAGTTTTAAAACCAGATGAAAGCGATTTGACAACCAATTAATTAAGTTAAAAGAAACAGACTTGAAAGTCTAAATGTCTAGATTAGCCGCTGTAACACATGACATATAAGTATATGCTGGATACACAGAAAATTCAGGAGATTCAAAGTATCAAACTTTGTTCAGTGCGATGATTAATGGGACATAGATGTAGATTTTTCCTGAAGTTGAAGCTCGTTCAGAATACCCAAAGACAATAATCCAGATATTGAAATAAACACGAACACATTATGAGTTGCTCTCTTGTTGATACAGTAGAACAAATGCCACATGTTATTTCAGTTACAAACATTACTTTTTGATAAATGTGTTTTAATATAAGTTGGCTACAAAAGTGAGCTAATCACAAGACTATAGACTTGTATCAATATAAAAATTGGATATGTCAATACCTGTAAGCTTATTTCCACCTGATAAATTAACTCATTCACCCCTGCAAATTCATAAATGAAATATTCCAGCATTGGAATTTGAATACTTCAAATGTGTGCCAGGGTGTCAACGATTTAATGCATCAAGATTATTTGTAAGTGAATGTACAAAATACTTCAATCTTTGATTGAAATTGACAAAATTATTTTTTTAGTGTTCTTTAAAAATGTGATTTACTTATCAATCTAATAAACATTGGATTAGATTAATAACTCCATCTGAATCTCACTTAAACCTTCCCTATGTTAATCAGAGAAAGACAATGACTTGTGTATATAAACTTACTCCAAGATTCATACAAATAAGGAAACATTATCATTTTATTTTAGTATGCTCTAAATTTGTCATCCAGAACAACATACAACTCAACAAACTTAAGTTACAAAACATATTCAGCTAATGAAATTAAACAAGAAATATGAAACAAGTGAAACAAACAGTAAATAAGAAAATGTTGGTTTAGATGCAGCTATCATGGATTTCTCATTTTAATACAGGTACATAGAGTATATCACTCTGGCACTCTGCCTCTCAGTATCAACATTATATAGACACAGAAACAACACCAAACTAAATTCCAACGAAAAAAGTCCCAACCAGTGACACCATCGTGTACTGATATACAGTATAAATATTGTCTATACTCATGGAGTATACAAATGTATATGATAACATTTTATAACAGTATAAATGTATGAGTACATCACCATAACAGCTAGCTATATGTAGCTATATAGAGAGATTTGGGACAGAACATTCACATTAATATATTTACATCATTTGGACATTACATTATATATAATACTGAATCGACAATATTTGGACTTAAAAGTATATATATTGTCACATAATAATTCGAATATCCCTATTATAAATCAACATAAATGGAAGATAGCAATACCGGTGATTCAATAGTATTAGATCAACACTTTAAGCATAATTGAATCAAATCAATGAATTAACAGTATTATTAGGTCACAATTAAATTACTGAATTATCAGCATATCGAGCCTTCATATTGACAATTTTAAATTCCAAATATTCTATCAAGTAGCCAACATACGCCATGGACATTATAGTTACGTAAATTAATTAACAATACATGGATATATTAAGTCAACAACAAGAAACACATCATAATCTGATTGCCGAAACTATAGGAGAGAAGTTTATAATTTATTTTTAATTTATTGTGAATCTGTGTATTATCATAATTTTCAAATTACTTACTGCAATACATTTTCTTATTTATTGATGATCTGGATTTTTTTTCTGAAAAAATATTTTTTATTGGTTTTATTGGGATCTGAACTATAAGGCACTCAGTTAAATATTAGTCTTCAATCTTCATGTCAGAAGCATTGAAGTTTCAATTAAGTAATCACCAAAAATAAATTAATGGGATCAACAGACATGATAAATATTTAATCCTCTGTATATTATTGTATAATCCTGTGCCAGATTTAAACTGCTACACTTGGTTTCAATTTTCCTCAAAATTGTGATGCAATTACATATTCCTAATCTACAATTGACAGTTTCACACATTTTTAACAGACACACATTTATATACCTCACCCTGGATACTATTTAAGATTACAGTGAATCACATGTAAGGACAAATACAATTATAAAGTACCAATACCACACTACAGTATGATGAAGTAAAGTTGTACATATAAATGTACATGTCATATGTTTACACCTTGTGGAAGACTATGAATGTTTCTATACCAAATGTCACCATGTACATCTACCATATCTGTTTACAGTCATAACATAATATTAACATAATATATACAAACATACAGTATATGTACAAGTTGTTGATCAGTCAAAATATTTCTTTGTAATAATATCCATGAGTGATACTATAATATCTTTATCTATATGAAAATAAACATGTATATATAGGATCAATGTTTCCGGCAAAATTTTTCCTAAAAGGATTACCTCAATTTTGTTGATTTTCAGATTTTCCTTCTCTTACTTTTGAAGCAGAAAAACTTTCTGGCATAACTGATATTATTTTACATCATAAAGAAAAACTTAATAAAAAAAACCAGTTAATTTATGCACCATTAAAATGAGAGATTTAAGCTATATTATCCTTCCTGCCATACAAAACACCACATTATGAAGAAATCACAGACCAGATGCAAAAAGAAGAATTCTATTAAATTATCAGACCAATCAAACTGAAATATTGATCCTGTCTTTGCGTATATTGTAGAGTTATGCAAAGTTTTGCTCAAAATTAACATTACAATCAATACCAACCTGCAAGGGCAGATAATTCTGTAATATACAACTGGCTCTCTTGACTCCAAAACCAATCTGAGTTACTTCCCTTTGTTGATTTACTATTCTGATCTCTTAAATTATTTACTCTCTTCGGTTCCATCTGAATCTTTATAGTGACAGAGGACCATAAAGTGTCTGTATACCAAAGAGCACTATCTGGATTATATAGACATCAGTGGATTGAATAAGGAAGGAATGCTACTGTTATGTATGCAAACTTAATGTATCATCACATTTCTCAACATTATAAATCTACAGGATTGTAATATACAAAATCCTATGTGAAAAACATGCAGTAACTAAAAAATATAATGATGAATACAGTCACCGGAAATACAATATTGTTTCAAAGTTTTTAAACAAAAAAAATCTTTGTACTGGCAATGTAAAATAATTACACAACTTCAACTAGTAAAATTTTAATACCAGATTTGTGAACAAATAGGTTTCCAATGCTATTATAAACAAACAATAACAAAAATTACATGATCCTTAATGAAAAAAGATGTTATGTTTTGAAAAATGAATTTACTTGGACTATTCAGTCTATGCCTATATTATTAAAGAGTTAACCTTATGGGTAGCTATAGATTGTTTACGAGTACAATTTTCAATTTTTTTTTTAGAGGAAAGGTACATATGACACAATTTTTCATCAACATAAAATAATAACATCAATATCAATATCTTCCCACAAGGGAGATAATTCTGTAACATGCAAAGATAGAATTGAGTTTGCATCGCAATGCAGCTTTACATGTACAAGCACCTTGAAAGCAGGGCTGGTATTGATTATTGAGCCAATCATTTAGAGAGACACTATCAGAGAGCATCATAAACAGTCCTGTAGGAAAATATACAGAATACAAATATTAACGTTCCTAAATTATGAATAAAAACAAAAATAAAAATAAAAGTAATAAGTATTTTTCATCATTAATTTTTCATTTGCTGGCAGGGTAAAACTAAAATCTACACATGAACACCCTAATTTTTCCCAATATTCATACATAAAAATGTAAAAATAATGATATTTTGAAACATTGATGCTGGCACTAATAACTAAATGTATCCTAAAGCCTTAAGGCCCAAAACAATTTTTTATGCAAAAACACTTGAAACAAATGAGTCAGTAAGACTATCATATGCATAGTATAAATTATTGTTACATACATGTATATCTTTGAAAATAGCTAAACACCTACGAGGAGGTCACACACATATAGAATAAAATGGACAAAGCAGAAAATCATGCATGTGATTAGGCTTAATTATAAATTATGTTTCATTTTGTATCAAAGAAATGCAACATTTTAAGTGTCATTCGAATTGTTTTCAAATGTACAACTTAAATACTTAATGTAAATTTTCTTTACTTACATGTATACATGTAGATTTACTTTTCCAGATTTCTGTATGTTGCCATATTCAATACTAGTACTTTAATTTTCTGCCCCTGTATCTACTAACCTTAGAACTAAACCAAGGAAATAATTGATTTTTCAGAAGAAAAAAAATCCAATTATATCATAAAAGTGAAAAGAGACAATTACCAATATTAGATATAAAACATGTGGGTATTGAAAATGAAATATATTCGTATATATAATGAAAATTTTATACAAAATATAATGATACATATCATGATTATGTACACCACTAATTAAAACATGATGAGATCCGTAATTATATATATAAAACACCTAATCGCAGTTACCCTCTAAGCCAATTAGCCTCCAAAAAATAATAAAAAATAAAACCATGTAATTTGTTAATGTTTAGAACTGACAGACTTTTTAGCCTCTTCAGCAACCTTTGATAATTTACTAAGGTATTCATAATGATCATTACCCGCTGCTGTAACTAAAAGTCCATCGTGATTTTTTACATCACCTCCAGCCTTGTAATCAATAGTATCTCCTTCGAGAGTGGTCATTTTTCCATTTAAAGCGGACAAAACAGCATTGCCAGCACAAATATCCCATTTCTTGATAAGCGTTATATGTACATATGCATCAGCCTTGCCTTTGATCACTTCTAATGTCTTGTATCCTGTGAATAATCAAAACAACATGTTTTGACAGTGAAAAGCAAAAGTTCTGTATTTGCATATTACAGATTTATCTCCCCTTACTGGTACAAGCTTAGTAGGTCTTTTTTTTGTCAGAGAAAACAATACAAGTTTTGCTCACAAGATAACGATGTCACAATTGATACTTATACCTGCAAGGGCAGACAACTATATGTAATATGCTTAGACAAAATAATATAGCAATAAAAGCACATTTTCTTATGACAGAGAAAATTATTCTTATGTCACACCGCAATCTGATTAAAATACAGATCCATATTATCACTACGTTGGATAAGAGGATCTGAGAATATCCCATTAGGGGTCATGTCCAGGTGACCTTTGGAAATGGCCAATCAAATTGCTGCTGGCAAAATTTTGACAGTGAATTTCAGGGGACAAATTAGTTTGAAAATATGTGAAGAATTATTTCCGTGTACGTAGTCATCTCACCCAAAGAGCACAACAAAGCTAATCGTATATTTATGTTGGAGCAAATGGTGTTGTCAATTAATATAGTAATGAGCAGAATATGCATTTGATCTGAATTACACGAGGTATAAAAGTCATCCGAACATGACCCTTAACGGGATAATTTCAGATCCTCTATTGAACGGAGTGGTAATAAGGATCTGTATTTCAATCAAGTTGGTCACACCGGAAATATATATAATAAACCTGTAAAGTATAAATGTCTAATCTGAATATGAAATTGGGGTGGGAGACGAGAAGATTGATGATAAATACAGATCAATATTTTTAAGTGGATACAATTCATATATAATCAACAAGCAAGTAGTTTAAAATCTAGCATTTGTAACTTGCAATAAGGGTATCAGTTTGAGAATGACAAATTTCCAATACATGCATGCTTATAAATGAACATTGATTGAAAATTTAAACTATTCTGTTAACAGTTTTATCTGAGCGTTGGAGTGCTTACCTGCACCGCCAGCTGGTACTATTTGAGTATCATTGCCGTAGGCCTTTTTAGCAATTTTCTCCACTGGTCCACTGTGTGAGCGAGACACTATTATTTTTTTAGGAGCCTTCACTTTACTGTCCTGTGCATTCTTAGAGTTTCCAAGGTTTTCTGAATGGCCATAACCAACCCAGGCCCATGCTGAAACAAAACCAATAAAGATGCTATTGATACATGTCAATGATGTATACCATGAAATTGAAAACTAAAAGATTACATAGTTGAAATGGTTAAAGCAATATTTATTTTTCCTTTTCTTTTTAAGCAGAATATATTTTTACAACCAAATAGTACTATGCCGTACCAAATCAGGAAAATATCAGATTGTACAGTTGTATTACATGTGTGAGTACATGATTCAAACTATTACAATTTATTTTAATATGTCATCAAAAATAATGATTTTAAAAGAAAAAATATTACCTTTCATCATTATTTGATTTTCAATACGGTATCTAAACTATCCAGTTTGTATCAGTTTTGTATATTTGTATTATAAGTTTCATAGCTATATCTTCTCAGAGAGAGATACTCAAAATTAATTTTTGTTCAGTATAAGAATTTCTATTGAGGTTTACCTGTTTGGTCTAGGAAAGGTTTGTATATGACTCCAATCTTTGGTGAGCCTTTCACTGCTACACATATCATTACTGTGACATACTCTTGTAAGTTTTCTGAAATATAAAAGATGTAAGTTTCACATTACAAACCTGCCTTAGCGACCCCCTGAATTAATCTTATAAAATCTAATTAAGACACAAATTAAGTCCAAAAGTACAATAAAACACTATAGAAAAAGAAGTAAAGTGAAATATTTATATAAAGGCTTGTTCCTATCATCAATAAAGTTCACTGTGCTATGGTATGTTTTATTATTGATATGTTAATGACATTAAATATATATATATATACGATATAACATATTTCCTTAAGTTTCTTTTTTTAAAACTTATGACCTCACAAGTTACTACAGAAGTAAGACTTCAATTCAAGAAGAGATAAGATACAAAGAGACTGGAAGTCACTTTCCATTGCATCCTCGTCCCTCGATACCCCAGGGGTTTATACTACAATGTATCACTGACTTAATATTCACCCCTATATCACAGGAAAAAACCTGAAGGCTCTGTCTACAACAACAGATGAGCAGGTACTTTGGTCTTTTGTTTATTTGTCTGTACATGAAAATGTACATCAAAAGAATTGAATAGCTTTGATATTGAGTGTCACTCTCTGTAAATCTTCAAAGGAACTTTCTGCTAGCCTTTGATTGGTCAGTTTTTTTCTCCAGTATTGCCTTCAGTTTTCCTATGGCATTTTCAAGGGGTGGATATAGTGACAGTGATAGTAACCCATGGAGTATAAAGGATGGATCTATTACTGTAGGTCCAAATTCAATGCCTAAGTTCAACAATTATTGGCTATGAAGACAACTTTTATACTTCCCTCGAATGGTCTTAATAAGACCGGTTTGACTGTCTGGTAATGCAGAAAAAGGTAGCACTTGCATACACATGTATGTGACGATATGAACAGATCATTTTACCTGTATATTCCTGTGTGGCATCTAATGGATCTACCCACACTGCAATGTCTTTCCTAGGCACCATCTCATCGCCTTTAATAATATTTTCAACTTCTTCAAGTTTTTTGCTCACATCTTCAATTATTTTAAAATTGACAGGCTTCAAATCAGTTTCTTCTGATATTATCTGAAATGTAAAATGAAACACATTAATTCGTCAGGAAATTAATTAACAAAAATACATACATTGTATGTACATGAGAATATGTATATATATAAGGAGATGTATTAGTGGGCCTTGTGCCAAAAATACCTACTGACAGGACTTCGGATAATGTGCTTATAAGGTACGTGTTAATTAATTGGTGATTGCCATTCATAATCCAATTTTCATGCCTGGTTGCTGTTTTGTGTCTGCACCTTCTAACCTAAATCTCATTGGGAATGGGGCCGAATATTGGCCCCTGACAGACCTTAGAAAAAGCCCTGAAGTACCATTACAATGTGCAATCTAGATCCTAGCATACATGAACATAGTTTCACTTTTATTTCTAATATACATAATTAGATAACAGTTGCTCGGATATTCCTCTATTCTTATTTATATAACCACACTGTCGTAAACCCATGAGTCGCCACTCTATTGTATTGTACAAATGATAGAGTGGTGACTTGTTACATGGGTGCACGCGTCTGACGATGATAAATAATTACTATAACTAATATAATTATAATTAATACATACAGGTGCACACATGCTGGTCAATGTAACTGCCATAGGCCCTATTTGAATGTTTTAGAAACATTAATTAATAAGTCAATATTTATGCTTTTAAAATTGCGATGAACTTCCAGCTATGTAAATACTGTATTGTGCTTGTGAACTCCATTGTCCAAACGTTCATGCAGTTCCTCAGGGTATACAAGCCCAATGGCAAATTGTTTTTCTTGTGCACATGTATCAGATAATCTTATAGTCATGACCATATACATGTACAATGTATACAAATAATTAAACATGATCATCGAATGTCTCTAAAGGCTAAACAGATATATAATAAATCTGCTGTATATAAATCAAAATACATCATTATCAGTATAAGGTCTGAGATTGGACATATCAAAATTGTTTTACAGTAACTCTTTCAAGGAATAATCTACTGTATATAATAGCCACTAGCTAGTATTTTGTTATCGTAATTTATTGTAATAGTAATTATCAAATTAGTTATATTGACATACACTGACATGTATATGTATCAGGAGAGGAGAAAATGTAGCAACCAGACCAGAATTAGAACCTGTGACCTCAGAATGCTAGCTGTGTCAGTAGCTTTACTGATTGAGCTACCTATACCTATATACTGCTACAATCCTCCCTCAGTTAAGCTCCAACATTTTTTTTTTAATTTTGCCATCAAACACATATACAAGACCCTTATATCTAACCACCACCATGGGTAATTTTAATATTAGTCACCAAGTTTGAACAAGAGACTGACTGGCCGAAGGAGAAAGAATGTAGAGATTGATCAGACTGAGATTCGAAACCAGGACTCCTGAATACTAACTGGATGCTCTAGATCTACCTATTGATCAGCTACGTACATGTACCAGGTCACTGATGATCAACCCTACTGGGCCCAGACTAAACATGCTCACATACAGTGTAGGTAATCTGAAAAGGTTATCTAGCTAGTTATGATAATATGTTAATATTGGCATAACTGCAACATGTATGTCTATAGAGCACATTATATTAAGATTGTCAGAAAATTAAGATTAGTAGCATTTAGCTAAGTTGTAAGTTATGTGGTGTACATGTTATCAGCCAGGATATCAATTGAATCCACAACCTCACCAGGGGCGTAGCTAGGTATTGAAAGACCTGCATGCTTCGGGGTGCAGGGGGCGACAGCCTCCTGCTCAGGGTCCAGGGGCGAAGCCCCAGTAGGGGGTATGGGGGGCAAAGCCCCTCAGAAGCTGAAGGGAAATTGTTACAATGTAGTAGCTATTTTACCTCTATGGTAACTATTAAAGTATCTACGAATGGTTAAATGGAGGTCACGATATTTATAGGCGATAACCATGCAAAAATAATTCACAAAATTAGAACAGTGGTGATTTTATTTTGTCTACACTATATAATCGTACTATACTAGACTCCCCTGACCTGGCCCCGATTTCTCGCAACAAAAGTGTATACCGTACTTAAGTCGAAACTTTTTTTTTCTTGTGTAACTCAAATGAAAATTTGTGACTTAAGGATGTATTCTTCTGTGGTTTCAGTCCCGTTAAAGTCTCGTTTCGACATAGATCATAAACGTTATGAGATTTTCAAATATGATTTATCAATATCTGTAGCATGTGGTCTGTAGCAAATTTTGTCAAAAAATTACATTTCTATTTTTAGTAGATTTTTTTACACAGCGATTTTTAGAAATGGCCCATTTGGCGGCCATTTTGAAATTGTGTCTTTTTTGGCTTTCAGAAGAGCCATCGTTTTCCCATTTTTTACTTAAATTGTTTTTACTTAAATCATCACCGCGTCAGCATTTTCAGTTGTAACGAGTTAATTTTTGCTGTAAATCTTCACTGTGTTCATGTTAATTAAAATATTGAACATTAATGTGTGAAATGATACACTTTTGTCACTTTATTTTAACATTTAATGGTAATTTGAGCACTTTTATTTTTTAGTCAAAAATATTAAAAAATAACATATATTTAAATGGGGCAAAAAAGTAAGCACACGGACCCCCCATTTTTCTGCCTGATTTAGAAAGAACAACCCTTTTCCTATTGATATGCAAACTATTGACAAAAGTTTAATACCAGAACTTTTTCTATAAAGTATTAAATTTGACAAAAATGGCTGAAAATGGTGCATTTTGGAGCTCAAAATTAAGGGGTAGGGGTAGCATATGTTGTTATTTTGAGAAAAAATATGACTCTTATTAATCATAACTGATATATCTTTAATGAAGACTACTGGAAAATAAATTCTACAAACATCCATACATATCAAACACCTCATTAGGAAATTATGGCTTTAAATTCTAGTGTATGTGGTCAAAACGGCGAAATTCCAATAAAATCCACTATTTTGTCATTTTGGTATCTTTGAGTGACAATAACTCAAAAACGAGCACACGGACATATGTTTTTTCTTCCATTTTCTTTCATGGTATGAACTCCTCTTTCCAAAAATTTATATGAGAAAAAAAGTTTAATACAAGAAAATTTTGACTTCTCAGAGGAGTACATCCTTAAGTCAGTTTTTGACTTAAAGTTTGTTTCGGGAAATCGGGGCCAGCGCTCGAACAAAAAACACGGATCTTGGCTGTAAAAATTAGAATAGAATTTTGTACTGAGGACAAACTAATGGCGAATATTTTCAACAAAATTAAAATTAGTTCACGTGTTGGTTTGTTTACGACAGCTAATCAAAGAACACTGTCAAAATGGGGAATTTGCGAAAGAAGGGACCACGAACACCCAATAAAGAAATTAAACATTTAATTTATGACAAGTTTTCTACATATTCTGGTATATTTAGATGTCTATTTCTAAAAAAAAACAAAAACAAAAAAAACAAACAAATATTTTCTAAATCCACAACCTGTTCATATTCCACAAAAAAACAAAGTCAACTATTTTGTGAGTAACACATATGTACACCAGAAATCATGGATTAACACGCGTTTTATAACGGGGTGGGAAATAAACAGAAATTGAAAAATTCACATTTTTTTTCGTTTCTAAGGCCAAAAACATATTGCAAGTGCAATTTTAGATGTTTTGCTATCATTGTAACATAATTATTTGTTTTTAGAATATTTCTAACATTTCATGCTATATTGTTTATTTTGGTAATCGTAAGTGTGTATGTTTGCCTATTCAAAATCCACATTTGCTTTAGAGATTTTGGTAAAGAAGTCTAATATTGTCTTCGACATGATTCAAACATAGCCATATTTAACAACTTGGTAACCGGAAATATCAAATTTCTGGAATGGCCAATCTTCACTAAGTCTTTCAAATGTGCACAAAGTTATGTTAAGCATACAGTGGGTCATATCACATGTATTTATACGTCATTTATATTCTACAGCGTTACGTGAATGCAAATGTTGCGGGTATTTTTCTTGACTGATTGAACAAAAATGTTTAGTCAGATTATTTTTTGCATGCTCAAGCATGCAAGCATGCACGGGCACTATGCCACTGCCCACAGACCTATACAAGTGTAGCAGGTAGCTAGTAGCGATATTGGACTGGGTCGATCATCGGTGACCAGGTAGCTCAGTCAGTAGATATATACTCCAACAATGTTAGAGGTATAGCACAACAAGACACTTTTGATCATTACGTCGTGTCTAACCTCTAACAATAGAGGCATGATTCACATTGCGCATAAATAGGCTCGATAAGTCAGAAGGTGATATCTTTACCGCTACAACAGTAGCTACAGTATGCCACTACATTTTCTCCTCTCCAATTATTGTTGACTCAGATCATAAGCTAAAGGTAATTTTGAAATTCCTTCTACCGGAATTAAAGCTAGAAAGTGACTGTATCTTTACTTGCAACTAACACATAGTAGGAGCCTACAATAGTGGATTATATGAGGGACTACGTATTCAACTTTGGTTTAAATCTGGACACTTGGGGCAATATCAGTTAATTATCAATCAGTTATACCTGAACACCAGTAAATGCCTTAGACATCCCATACACAATGGCTCTATTCGATTCCATATCTCCTCTTGTTAACATTTCTTTGGCCCCTTCCGCTGTTTTCCCTTTCTCCTTTTCTTCTAAAGCGTTTTGCAGTCGTATATCTTTGACTTTTATTCCTCCACGTCGTGCCAGTTCGATGCTCGCTGAAAGGAGTTCTTTCATACTTACGCTAGGCTCTCTATTGAACCAATTGGGAACACCAAACGCATATATAATTAAACATAATGCTACAGCAAGAAACATCGCCGCCCCAACAGGATTTAGTTTTATGTTAGCTGGACCCATGTTGCCTTCGTGTGTGTTTTAACGGATGTGTGTGATGTGGCCGAAATGACACTATCCTTAGTTTCGTAAATTTCCGAAAATAAAAAGTCATTTTATATTGAAAATTAATTTTAGGATCAATTGTATATATATCTTACGATTTAAAAAAATGTATTTTTATATTAAATAAAATCTCAACAATTAAATGTTATTCTGTTTTGACGGTCACTATTGTACGAAAATAACTGTAAACAGGAACGAGAAATATGGCTTCCATGGAGGTGAGTAAAATTTTCCGGACATCTTTTACTTCCTTTTCATCGGTTTCTATTCCACATAAAGTTGTTCGAATTAAGTTAATTGGGTTATTTTATCACCACATTCGTTCTTTGAGTGGGACATATTTCTACGACACAATATTCATGTCATTCAAGAACGTGATCATCAGCTGATCATTATGGAAACCATCCATGTCCAGCTGCTGATCAGTGGCAGCCTTGTATCGTGTCTGACAGTCTGAAGAAGTGACCATTAGACTATGATCATCTTGTCGTTGGCCCAGTTAGACATTGTTTTCTTGATTTGAGTTATCAATGTGTACAATATACACAAAGAAAACAATATACAACCGGGAAGAATTAATATTGATATTGGTTTTCATTTACATTGACAAACATTATGAACATATCTCTTTTAGATATTACGTCTGTTATTGCATAGAACATTTTCTTTCAGTTACAAGACGTGTTTAATTTAACACGATATATAAATTGAGTGGGTGTAAAAAGAAAAGAAAAAACAATTAATCCTTTTAAATTTGATTTGAAGAGAAATGAGGAAAAAGTGATAGTTACACCATAGGTATTTAGCACGCTGATAAGTCAGAGACCTACTAGGCCTATAGACTAATATATAGATATATATATATTAGTCTATAGTGGGTCTTTGACTTACCAGTGTGCTAAATACCTATGGTTACACACAATTTTTTGGTGAATGAATTGAAGTCATCTTCTGAGAGAAGACACTTCCAAGTTTTGACAAGAAACGGTTAAACCTAATGCCATTTCCACTATAAATGCTTGACAAATTCATGTGTATAATGAATCATACAAAAACTTTAATTCTAGGGGGAGATAATCAAGTATTGGAATTATATACAATGCAAAATATGCCCAGCTGTGTATAAAGATGAGCTATATGGATCTCTGACACTGTACTATCGCATTATCCGTAGTTAAAGCCCCTCCCATGGCCATGCACTATACGTACATGTATACATGCCCCTTCCCTTTTCTGGAGAAGAATTGAGGTGTATAAACGCCCTATCCCATGGATTTAACGACGTTTTATAACATGTGATGCCTCTACCACCAGCATTGTATCCCATATTACATGCACTTGTAATATAAGTCTTTTACATGTGAATCACAAAGGATAAAAGGCATATGCATGTTTTATTGTTTAATGTTTACTGTAATAGATTAATTAAATGTGGCATGAGTACAGAAAGAGAAATATGTCTGATTTTGTTTTTCATCCACAAGTTACATTTTGGTTCACTATAAATAAGCACCCCTTAAGCTTTGTTACAATTATTGTTATTTAAGCACCATGGGCGGTTAGGGTGAATAGGGTATTAATTAGATTACATTGTTCCACCTGTAGCTGTGATTCAATGTACCAGCTGCCAATTAACTAAATTAATGAAATTAGTACTGTACAACAATGCATGTAACATATAACGATATTGAGTCTTTACAGCATATCAAAATACATGTATAATGTGATCTAGAACACAAAGTAAAAAACGTCTTCAAAACTAATTATAATGATAATTATTTAAACATTATTGTCAGTATATCTTTTGTGTTACAATGTACTGTTTATGAAATCATAGACATAAAATGGAAGCAAAAGGATATTTTTTATAGACATGAATGTCCTTCCATTTTTTGTCTATGACTTCATCAACCTAAAAGATATTGAGAATGATATATATGCTTATCGTCTAATTTGAATAAGACAAGTTTGGCCAATGACTTTGTTGCTTTTATGACGTCATAATAGTTATTATACTCAACATACAAATCTTTTAGTATATGCAAAAAAATCCCTCAAACTTCTTACCAATAGAAAATTAGAAATGAGTGTAACGTATGTTTATGAAATCAACACTTATATAATTATAAGCCTTTTCTTTTGTTTATACAGAAGCGGTTACAGAAAGAGCTTCTAGCTCTAACAAAGGATCCCCCTGCTGGTGTAAAGGTGGACTCAAAAAGTATATGTACAAATCTATCGGAGTAAGTGTAATCATTTCATGTTTGCATATTACAGAATTATCTGTCCTTGCAGTTATAGGTATACGTATTGATTGTGACATCATGTGTTTACGACCACATCAAATGACATATCTTTCACCCACAAAACAATGACATCACAATCAATACCTTTACAGAGTTTGAGCTTGGTGTATATGTTCCAGAAATGGAGTCTTTCTCAGGTAAAAAGGGGTGCCCTAATGTAATTGGAATGGAGTTTTAGAAAAAAGTGTGGTCCTTGTGGTTTTATCATCCTTGATACTCCAGGGGTTTCGATCACTTATGATTTCTACACCCCTGAACTATCTCACAGTAAAACTGAAGGCAGCTGATCAGATGAAAAAAATCTGAATGAATCACAGGCCTGCAAAGATTTCATATGAATATAACAGAGAGAGCGACACCAACTTCAAAGCCACATAGTCAACCACAGTGTACCGTTATTTGGCTCTTTTGAAGTACATCAAAGGAATAAATTTCTTGATCTGTTCTGTTACCTCCAGTTTTACTATGAGATAGCTATAGTCCAGGGGTGTAGAGATCGTAGGTGGTCGGAGACCCTGGTAGTGGAGTATCAAGGATGTGGTTTTATATGCTTAAAAAGAATATGGGGACGTCACACTGTAAATGCAAACCCTGCCTACATGTACCAAAAAGTGCAGAAAACTCAGATCTGTAAACTGCTAACTTAATTAAGACAGAATAAAGTGCTTGTTTTAAAACCTAAAAAATGTCTCAGCAACTTTGTTTACAAGTGATTAATTAATTTCCAAGTATTAACTAGAGTTTGAAGGTGGTTTGATTAATTAACTTGAAATACATGTGTTTGTTTTATATCACTGCAGGTGGACTGTTGACTTAGAAGGAGCCCCAGAGTCTATATACGAGGGAGAAAAATTCCAGTTAATGTTTAAATTTGGTGCCAGATATCCGTTTGAATCTCCTCAGGTAAAAATGGGTTTATATATAGAATTATGTTTCCACTGTAAATTATGTATTCTGTAGCAATTGCAATATGTAAAATAATAATTATAATTAATTTTTTCTTTGTTTTCATACTAAATCTGGCTTTCTTATTCGCCAATACTTTTTTTGCATACCACTATGAGAAAAAAAATCTGAGAATGGCGCGAAACCCCGACGCTACTGTGACATCACAATAGAGATATTGAGGTAACATATTGATTGGGAAAAAAATCCCTTGAAATATCACTAGAACGTTACATTTAAACCTACTTTATTTAATAAGATAGATTGTAATCCGCTACAATTTTTTTTCATATCCTGATGAAGTTAAAAAACAGTGATATCAATGCTTAAAGGTGCTCCACCGCTGACAAATGGTATTTTCTCACTATCAAAAATAACAGCAGACGATTTAGTATTTTTCTTCAGTTACAAAAGTTACTTACGTTACACCATTACCACCATTAAAAAGTTTGAGCTTCTTATTTTACGTCAAGATAAAAATATTAACTAGAAATATGTCTGTTAGACATTAAGTGCTCGCTAACTACTTCCTAACCTTAATTTCTGCTATGAAATCATCCTCTGCAACAGGCGTACAGAGCACTTTCGCTCATTATCCTTGGGACTATTCCAAGGAGATGGTTTACGCCCTTGGTGCATTGTAATAAATACTGTCCTTTACTTCACCAGAACTTTAAATGTGAAATAACTTTAAAGTTCTTTGTTACATAAAAGTGTGTTTATTATCATATTGATATTGATACGATACACTTGTTTCGCTGTTCAAAATAGTCGTCCGCTAGAACACCATCCAGTTTCTGTGTACGTGGTGACTTACCTGTGTCATGCTTGAACGCCTTTATGGGGTACATTAGATCTAGAGCTCAGACACTCAGACTGATATTTTATAATGTGATTTTTTATTCTGTTTCTCTTATGCAAAGCTGTGTAATTTTATAAATATTTATTAGAACTGCAGCAAATGCTGTCTATGGTCACAGGGTTTTGTAAGCGATAGTGCAACGTACACCTAGGACCTAGGATGATGTGAAATAAATTAAATATGTGGCCGGTACTAAAAATTAACCGTTTCGTCACTTTCTGTTATTGACTGTATAAAACTGAATTGCATTGTATTGTTCCGGAAGTTTCCAAAGTCGATCAGATGCTTAGAATATCGTGACCAATGCAAGAATTTGTATGATACGCCACTTGAAGTTTACACAAAACAAATGCGTTTAGCACTGAGTAATGCCATTGTTGTTAATTTATAGTAGATTATCGCTGACAAGTATATCTTAATATATGTTTTTGAAAGTTTGGTGTCACTAAATCATGACGAAATCTATTAAAGCTATTAGACACTGACTTCCGGTATTGCGTGCGCAGTTGGAATCTGAGCATAGCGGATGTACACAGACTCTACACCCGACTAGGAAAATAATAGTACGAGTACACTCGCACTAAAAATTATTAATTGCATCCCAAAAAAATTCTATGGCACTATATCCTTTATGGAAGGAAGTACTGATTGCGCATGCACTAAAGGCAAAATGAATTATTTTATTTCATTTTTTGTGTTAATTGGACATATATATATATACACGAAAACACTAATTATTGTTCAAATTATGAATATCATTTATGCTCTGCCGGCGGTGGAGCATCTTTAAATGAAAAAGAGAATGTTCAAGTGAATATTAAGTATCATTGTACATTGACACTCTATTTTATGGTACACATTGGCTCATTCTGACTGCAGTATTCCTTCTCTACTATTAAAGAGTTATCTGCCCTTGTAGATAGGAATCAATTGTGACATCATCATTTAGGGAGTAGACCTATGTTGTTTCCCCGAAAAATTATGATATTATTCTCAAAAAAACGTGACATAACTACCAATATCCACCTGCTGTAAGGGTTGATAACTCTGTAACATACAAATGCAGAATAATTAACTAATATCAATATGACATTTGGAAGGTACAACAATATTATCATATGCATACTTTATGGTACATTTGTATCTTAGATATGATTTTTACAAAATGGATATTTTGAAAATATTTATGACATCCATGTGACATGTTTAAGATTTTGATGTATAAACATGGGAATTGAACAGAAAGTGATGTTTAAAATGTTTCTATACATGATAATAGGTGATATAAATAGTTTATGATATGTTTATACTTTATATAACAGGTGATGTTCATCGGCGAGCACATCCCTGTCCACCCTCACGTGTACAGTAACGGTCACATCTGCTTGTCCATCCTCACGGACGATTGGTCACCTGCCCTGTCTGTCCAGTCTGTATGTCTCAGTGTTGTTAGTATGTTATCTAGCTGTAAAGAAAAGGTAAGATATCTGTAAAACTGTTCCATATTTGGCTATTTGTAAATTATAGAGTTATATGATCTTGCGAGTCGGTATTGATTGTGATATCACATGTTCATATGATAAGAGAGAACTTATCTTTTACATGTAGCTCGATCGGTTGAGCAACAGACTAGTAATCCAGAGGTTCTGAGTTTGATCCTTATTGGAGCCAGTGATTAAAAACTGATTTGTAACATATATTTTCAATGTAATTTGTAGAAATTGAGCAAAAGCTAGAACAACTGTTCTTAATATGTTCCAGCATGTGTTCATACATGTCATAAAATAAACAGTTTGAAATTATGACCTGACCATTTTTGTCTTTGCAATCAGTTATGTAAGATTCTAGAATTTCATACTAAGGGGAGATAATCTTGTGTTGAATTTTAGCTGAGAAATCTGTCTGATTAAATTTATTTGTTCATGGCTTAATGGTTGCCTCCTTTGCTTATGTGTAGTGCTTTGTAAATGAAGCCATAATAGAACAGCAGAATTTTATGAGATTAATGATTAGTGAACAATTCTTAATATCAGAATTTTATGGCTTACAATCTCTTCAATCTATTCTTATTGGTAATTTCTAGATTTTCTACATTTTTTTGTTCTACAGAAACGACCACCAGACAATGCATTTTATGTTAAGACGTGCAGTAAAAACCCTAAGAAAACAAGATGGTGGTACCATGGTAAGATAATCATGTTTTATGTCTTATGTAACTCATGTTAAAACATTGAGGAGGTATTCATTGAATTGTTACATAATATCTATTGTAGAGGCAATAAAAGAATAAATATAAGGAGATATGATGAAGTTTTTAATGTAAGTTAGACTCATGGCCGAAGGATTGATACATAGAAATATTTACAAACAAGGGCAGTTAACTCTGCATGCACACACAACTTCCTATTTGTTCTACACTATATCCAAGTCAATTAACATGAGTAATAGTGGACAATTTAATCAGTACCAACAGAATACTCTATATGGTCTTTGAGTGATACAAAGTTGGGACTGTTCTTGATGAAAGCTCAAAATTAACAAAAACATTTGATATATCACCTATATTGAAAATCTTAAGTTATGATATTCTTCTGAATGTACCTTCATCTGATTTGAGATGTTGTCCATCCTTGCAGATGATGATGTATGAAAATGGATGCTAGGGAACACAAACGGAGAGGTTGGACTCATTCTTGGAACCAGAAGTAGTAGGTCAGCCAAGACTATTCTTTATTATCCATGGTAACCACAACTACTGGTACTCATTGGAACCAGGATGTATCCATAATTAGTCACTTTTAATTTCCGCTTAAGACTGAGCTGCTGAGGCTGTGATGAAAATTGTCAACTTGTAATTAAACTTTTTACATGTACATTGCAAATAACACATATGTGGTATTGTCCGAGTTTGACTAGTAATAAAGTCAGTATTAACCCATAGCAAGGCACAGAATATGTTCTGAACTACATTGTATAAGGAAAAGTTAGAAAAGTGCACAGAACTGGACACAAAGACTGGAGATCAAAGATGATACCTGATATATACAACCATATATAAGTACTTGTGAACCCAAGATCTTCTAAATGAGCCTCAAGCTGGATGAAAGGCCTGCCCTTATGTACAGAGTTATCTACCCCTAGCAGAAATTGAAGATCTGTGTTGTTACCAATGATTTAGATGAACATTAAGTGTTCAGTTGTTACACATTGGTAGTTAATACATTGAAGGTCTAGGTAAACCATATTTTGAAAATTAATTGTACACATACATTATCGAAAAGTGTGTGAATGTAAAATTCAGTATTTTGAGGCTTTGACTCAGTCTAGAGAAATTGAAATATTTTTTGATACGAACTTGAATAATTTTCATGTACCAGCCAGTAATCATAAGCTAAATGTAAAAATTCAACTGTATTTACAGGGAACCACTCAGTGTCTACTGTTGAGTGTTAATACTTAACTTTAACCCCATTCAACTTGAATTTACACTCCTTCAAAACAAGACTTCACATTGAAGATTCCAACTCACTTTACTCGTAATGGTCCAGCTGATTTCATGGTTGAAAACCAGATGGCTAATGCTTAATATATTTCTAGATTTAATTTATTGTTGACTTCTAATGCAGCATGGTGAGTATTAAGACAATAGACAGCCGATGATTCTGATCTATCAGAGTTACTTCCCTTTGTTTTATTCCATTGGTAGTGAGGGGATGAAATCTAGTGAAGTAAACTTGGAAAAATTACTCATCGACAACTTAATGAGGGTTTACGATACAAAATTATGTCTATTACTGTTAGTTATAACTTTAACAATGACAAAAAGAACTGAATTTTGGCAGTATTGTCAAAAATAATGATATAAATTTACATTTACTGTGCAGTTAAGTGAATACACACAATCAAACTGAGAAGCCAAGTACTAGTCTACACTGTCATTTCATATTCTTTACATTTGTATCATCAGTACAACACACTGTACTGAAGAGTGATTTCTTCAACATGTTTTCATCCAAACATTATTAGAACGCCAATAAGAAGGAATTATATATATTACAATATCTGGAACAATGCACATGTTACATGTATTTGTTGCTTTTGATGCTTATTTCATCAAATTTGTGATTTTCGATAGATTTCATCAAAAAAAAAAAAAATCAAGAGGTCAACATTTCCGACCACTTACAGCACATGTAACTTTCTCTTTATTAAACTTGTCTGTAACTTAGATGTTAATTTATATACAGTGTATATAATAATACAGTTTTTTTACTAGGTTGCTTTGATTTTATAAGTAGTATGATCGAGTGCATACAATTGATTCAGATGTATGATCATATTGTAGTACACGTTAACACATTTACAAATGTAAATGATCAGAACTTCCATTACTCGAGTAGCATGTTTGTATTGGTGTGTATATAAGCCTGATATAGATGAATACTGTTTTAATAATGAAAGTATGTTGTATATATATCATATGTTTTTTATTTGTTTTTGTTAAAGATATTTATTTGTAGACATGGCAGTTTGTCTATGTAATGTAGTTATGGATTCATAAATGTCTTTCCAGAAGAAAAAAAACCTTATATTTGTGTCAAAATGGGAAAAAAAACAATCTTTCACTAAAATGGCACTTGTTTTTTCTTGCATATTTTTTGTTATTTCTACTTATTAACATATATAATTAACCTATTACCTATTATGCATGGGAGTTTTCACACGGACCTGGCTTGAAAATTTTTTGACAAACAGTATGCATACATGTGTATATATATTATACTATAATATATTTAAGCATTGATGTCACTATTTTTTAATTTTATCGGGGTATGAAAAAAAAATTGTTTGCAAACTGTGTGAATCCGCGTAGCGGATTCTCACAAAAGTTTGCAAACAATTTTTTTTTCATTTAATTAATTTAATTAACAATTAATTTTATTCTCTATTTGATAAAATGAAGTATGTTTAAATGTAACATTATAGTGGTTTTTCAAGGGATTCTTTTTTCCGAATCAATACGCAACGTCAATGTCTCTATTGTGACGTCACGTTAATGTCTGGGTTTCGCGCCATTCCCGAATTTTTCTCATAGTGGTATGCAAAAAAAATATTGGCCAATCAGAAAGCCAGATTTGGTATGAAAACAAAGAAAAATTAATTATATATGTATACTGTTAGTCAAAAAAAATCGTGCCAGGTCCCTGTGGGAGTTTTCATACCTTTAAGCAGTTATTTCATAAACATTTCTCGACACTTTTTAAATTGTATCACCTTATACATGTAGATACAATTGTAGATATCCATAATGTGACAGTTTCCCTCCATCCTCTTTAAAAACAAACCCAACTTCTATCCAAGGGACTACATTTTGCAGTGTGTGTTGGCCATTGATCATATGTTTCCCTGAAAAGTATGATATTACGCTCGCAAACACATGACGTCACAATGAATTCCTACCCACTAGGGCAGATAACTCTGTGATATGCAAATACAAAATATGTTGTGCCCACTTAGATACTATTTTACATCATACAAGTATCAGACATTGGTCAGTCCAATTGAAAACTTGTACTCAGGCGAATATATTGTCCATTGGTATCATCTTTCTGCTGCCAGCTAGCTTGCCTATCTTTCCTAACATACTAGATAATTATGTTATTAAGACAAATATTCAAACATATAATACATGTCACTTGAATTCATACTTATATCTATCAATAATCAGAATTTCTCATTTATAGAATGTGATCCAGTTGTCACTCAATGAAAACAAAATGTGTTTTGTACATTAATTAAGGCTACTTTGAAAAACAAAACCATGAAAAACTTTGTAAGAGCTTTTGTCTTCACTCAATTTTGATCCTTCAATTCTAAAGCTGATGGAACTTCATATATATATTTATGTCATTGGTGAGACAGTGTGTGACAATGTATCTACAATAAGTAGGTCACTGTAACCTACATTTTGACCTTTGACCTACATAAAAATGGACTTTGTTGTAATGTTTGTTTTAAATACTAAATCATATTTTATACTTAATCTACTAGATTTATCAATATCACTTTCTCTAATATGAATAATATGGATACTAGATATGACTCTTTTATGGTTCAGGTTTATCAACAACTATTAATCTACATGTGTAATATTAATGAACATGAAGGAGTGTTTAATCCTTACACATATGCATATCTTTGTAGTTCTATTCAATTGTTTTCAATTCAATTTTTGAACTTAAAATTAACTTCATTAGATGTTCAAAATGTATGGTAAGATTTTTTTTCTCAACATTTAGCACTGATAGAGAATACTTCATTATAATAGCACCACAAAAAGTCAACAAAATATGTTCTTGGTTGTATAGAATTGTATTTGAGTCAGAGTTAACCAATGAGCTGTATGATAGCTCTTTATATATATAATTAATGTCTGTAATCATTAAAGATAAAAAAAAAAATGGGGACAAATTTAGAAAATTTCTGAAGTTACACTGTGTGACTGGTAGAAACAATAATGCAGTGATTAATTAAAATCAAAACAGTACAGTTTCTTTGGGCAATGGGACCATGGGCAGAGTGTTTAATGTATCCCCACATTTTGCTATTAGCCCTCCATCTCTTGGACATGAGTTCAAAACTTGTGCGTTGTTGTCTGAGGTACTAAATTCAGGTTTGAGTTTTTCTCTGAGTTCTTTGGCTTTTCTTCTTAAACCTGGCATGTCTGTCACTTACACTGACAGTTAATTAGGTATTACTAAACCAATTTTTGCAATGCTTGCATTATACCGAAATTATATGCAATATTATCTTCACTGCATATGTTTTATAAACCAGATTGCCTGGTATGTAAGTTTAAAGCAGTGTGAAAGCTTAGTTCAGCTGCAATAGTTATTTCTAACAGTTGGTTTTATTAGGTCATCTGACCCAAAGGGTCAGGATGACCTATTGTCATCATGCACCGTCCGTCGTCGTCCGCCTTCCGCCGTCCGTAAACTTTTCATTCAAAGACTTCTTCTCAATAACCGGGAGGCCCAGCGTACTCATATTTGGCCTGTAGGATGCTGGGATGAAGGGCTACCAAGTTTGTTCAAATGAATGACATTGACCTTCATTCAAGGTCACAGGGGTCAAATAGGCTAAAATCCTTTAAACAACTTCTTGTGTATAACTAAGAGGCCTAGAGACCTGATATTAGGCCTGTGGCATGCTGCGATGAAGGGCTACCAAGTTTGTTCAAATGAATGACCTTGGCCTTCATTCAAAGTCAAAGGGGTCAAAAAGGCTAAAATCTTTAAAACGACTTCTTCTCAAGAACCAGAAGGCCCAGGGTACTGATATTGAGCCTGTGATATGCTGGGATAAAGGGCTACCAAGTATGTTCAAATGAATGACCTTGACCTTCATTCAAGGTCAAAGGGGTCAAAAAGGCTTGAATCTTTAAAACGACTTCTTCTCAAGAACCAGATGGCCCAGGGTACTGATATTGGGCCTGTGATATGCTGGGATAAAGGGCTACCAACTTTGTTCAAATGAATGACCTTGACCTTCATTCAAGATCAAATAGGCTAAAATCCTTTAAACAACTTCTTGTGAATAACAAAGAGGCCTAGAGACCTGATATTAGGCCTGTAGGATGCTGGGATAAAGGGCTACCAAGTTTGTTCAAAGAAATGACCTTGACCTTCATTCAAGGTCACAGGGGTCAAATAGGCTAAAATCCTTTAAACGACTTCTTCTCAAGAACCAGAAGGCCCAGGGTACTGATATTGGGCCATTGACCAGAAGGATGAAGGGCTACCAAGTGTGTTCAAATGAATGACCTCGACCTTCATTCAAGGTCAAAGGGGTCAAAAAGGCTAAAATCTTTAAACGACTTCTTCTCAAGAACCAGAAGGCCCAGGGTACTGATATTGGGCCTGTGACATGCTGGGATGAAGGTCTACCAAGTTTGTTCAAATGAATGACCTTGACCTTCATTCAAGGTTAAAGGGGTCAAAAAGGCTAAAATCTTTAAACAACTTCTTGTGAATAACTAAGAGGCCTAGAGACCTGATATTAGGCCTGTAGGATGCTGGGATGAAGGGCTACCAAGTTTGTTCAAATTAATGACCTTGACCTTCATTCAAGGTCATAGGGGTTAAATAGGCTAAAATCTTTAAACGACTTCTTCTCAAGAACCAGAAGGCCCAGGGTACTGGTATTGGGCCTGTGACATGCTGGGATGAAGGGCTACCAAGTGTGTTCAAATGAATGACCTTGACCTTCATTCAAGGTCAAAAAGGCTAAAATCTTTAAACAACTTCTTCTCAAGAACCATAATGCCTAGGATACTGATATTGGGCCTGTAGGATGCTGGGATGAAGGGATACTGAGTTTGTTCAAATAAATGACCTTGACCTTCATTCAAGGTCACAGGGTCAAATAGGCTAAAATCCTTTAAACAACTTCTTGTGAATAACTATTACTAAGAGGCCTAGAGACCTGATATTAGGCCTGTGGCATGCTGGGATGAAGGGCTACCAAGTTTGTTCAAATGAATGACCTTGGTCTTCATTCAAGGCCATAGGGGTCAAATAGGCTAAAATCTTTAAAAGACTATGTTGTATTGTGCTAATAGTCAGATGACCGTTTAGGCCCATGGACCTCTTGTTTTGTTTTTATTTTTTGTATTGGTTTCCAAATTAATGTATGCTGTATGCTCTTTATTTTGTAAGATTACAATGTCATGTTTGTTTGATTGTTATCATTTTAGCTAAAATAAATCATTTTGACCTACATGTTAACAAATACTGCTTCTGTCCCGAAAGAGTCCTGCTCCAAAAAGATAAAAATGTATGCCGAGCTACACGTGAATAGGTAGGCCGAGTGCTTATTGATACATCTAAAAATTGAAGATTGATATTTTGACTGTTCTTTAAAGGAAATAATTTATTGAAGAAATATTGATTACAGTTTGATATTGATAGTATCATCACAACCTTTTTTTGATTAATTTTTAAAATGCATATAGCCAGTTACACTGTAAATGTTCGCGAGGATGTCACGATTTTGTGGGACATATAGAACATGAACATGAAATCTGATCTCTCAAATATTGAAAAATGGTTGAACCGTATACGCGATATACTCTTAAAGCCAGATCTTTTATGAATCAAGATGTGCAAGGTTAGCAACTTATGCATTTACAATTGCCTGTTTAAAAATCTTAATTTCATAGTTTATCCTCAATATTTATTTTAGAATGACCGATGATTAGTTCATATTACAGAAAGATGATTAAATTCTGGTACGTCTCTTCATGAATAATACCTTTGTAGTGCCTAGTAAAACTAATACATTTTATTTGGTTTAAAATTTTAAATATTGTTTTACATTCCCATTTGATTGTCGTTCACTGAATTATACATGTAGGAGATTTTAGTTATGTTTGCATCTGTTTAAAGCAGTGCAACTCCACAGCTTTCTGAGACATAGATTTAAAAATAATTTATACTGTAACTGTACCTATTTTAGTGTTCTCCAGTTTTTCTACATTTTATTGAACTATTTATTTGTATACCCTAAAATCTCGGTAATCATCCTGAATCGAAAATAGACCAGTCTTGAAAGTAAAAAAAAGCCTAGTATTTCTTAGTCAAAGTAATATTTACATAATTTGCTACAGAAAAAAATGTAGAGTTGTGGCCGGATGGTTTAAAGGTGTTCTGTAATATTACAACATGCCCCCACCCCCACCCTCACCCCCACCCTACAACCCGGATTGCAGTTTGAAACACATGCTGAACAATTGCAAGGTATTCAACGTAGGCTTGTGTTTAAGTAATGTAGCTTCCCACCTGTCACTTCCATAAATGACCCTGGCTGTTTATAGGACATAAAAATAATTCAAATTTGGTAAAATGAATTACAAGTCTTCAGCACAACGTCAGTGCAAACACAGTTAAAAATACAATGACAACTAAAATATGTACAGTTACAGCAATGCATCCATCTTCATAATGCTTTCATATTTGAAAGCGTAGGTGAAATTTTTAACGAAATGGTTGATATAATAGTGTCAAACTTATTGTATTTTCCGTCTGTTTTACCATTTGTATATTTGGGATATTTCCTTGTATGTATAAAACGTTTGTGTATAATACGGTTTCATGTCCTGCTTATTTAAGGACATAAATAGGCGTGTGAAAGACTGAGAAACTGGATTAAAGTATTAAAATTGATATGCTTTCTATCGTCTGTTGATTAAAGTAATTAGCTGCATGGTAGTTATTTGTCTAAATTTTGCTGAAAAAATGAATGTTCTTAGTCAAAAACAAAAATGTATCAAATGTATCTTAGGAAATGTGTGGTCCCTACACTTATTTTAAGTCAATTCAGATTTTGAACCGTGGAATTGGCAACAACAATTCTTTATTGGAATAACATCCAATGTTTTACCTTAATCAGAGTGCGTAACTCAGGTATTCAGCGTGTGTAGAATTCTGTGAAAGAAAATTAATATCTGTCTTTACATTCAACCGTATTGGTTAATATAAATACCTTTGTAAATTTTCAAGTATATACAGATTTTATTACCGATTCAACGCAAGGTATACTGAATCGACCGACAAAACCAAGGTCGTAACTATCGCCAAACGTTCTGGCTCTGAAAAGAAGGCACCGTACTCAACAACAAAAAAGTAGACTAAATTATGCGTCAATATTGTTGTCATCAATAATATTGATTTATATGACGAAATGAATTAATATATATGCTAGGTTAAACGTGCTTGGAAATTAAAGCAAAGGAAAGCATAATAGCATAAATTGTTATACCCCTATGAAATAGTTTCTATATAAACTCTATTAACAAAAATGCCAATAAATGAACTGTTCCGTCTCGACTGTTAACATGTGCTGTTGGATTGGTGTGACTTCACAATGGGGTATAACAAAATTTAAATAAATATTGACTTAATAAGGTATTTCACTCCTAAATGCAATACAATGCCACGAATCGACTAACACCTTTTGCAACATTGTAAACATGCTGTAAAAATATACAATTGTAATTAATAATTTAGTCCATTTACCTGAACAATTACATCCTCAGACTGTAGTTAGTTATGATCGACCCAGTTAAAGCTTCAGGTTTTTTTTATTATATGATGCGTGCATGTCGATTGTTGCATGATTGGATCCAAGAAATCAACCAACTTGGTTGATTTATTGATTAAAATCCTGGCAACAGTGAAACAGCACTAAGACACTATAAAAAGGCGAGTACCGCTATCACAAGGATCGATATTCACACACGCAACATATTGCATGAACACAGGCGAGGCCATCCTTAGTTAGGGAATTTAACTTCAATCGCTATCAAAGTTACATAATGCATCGGTTTTTGCACTCATTTTCACAACTTTAAATGATATAACTGCTATGGACTCCTAAAAACAATGACGAATTCTATGCTCAACCTGTGTTCCTTCACAATGGCGGTCATCTTGAATTTTTGACCATCAATCCAGACAAATGAATGCATGCTACTAAACCTTTAATATAATTCGAAAAGAAGTTTAAGATGATAAAAAAACCGGACGAAGCATGATAGCTTTGGATCCCCTAACCTTCGGATCAGATGACTTACGAAACATCATTTGTGAGGCTATACATCTTTATTGTATGTCTTGTTAAGTTGACAAGGACGTAACCAGAGTGCACGGTGATTTGTACAATCTGGTCGGCTGGTTAATTAGTGAGGGGTAAACGACCCAGCATGGACAGCACCAGCTGTTCTCTGTCAAAAACTAGCTCGCAACATTACCCCAGTGTCTGTACACGCGATTAGCAGGAGGCGGAGGCGACCCGCAGATCAACTGACCGATGGAATCCTCTGTATTTGTAGTGTTTTCACTTCTTTTATTTAAGGGATTTGTTAATGCATCTGTACTACAGAACATCGCTTCTAACACGGACCATGGTAACGTTGATGTGTTTTAAATATTTCAAATAATAGCACCAGACATTGAATCGACAATGATGGTTTTGGAGTTTACGGTTGTTAGCATATTATTGCCTATAGACGGACAGAAAATTTTAACCTACAGAAAAAAAACCAACATCAACAATTGTTTATACGGCATCATATCAAGAGGTTGAAGTAATTTACATTATATACATAGAAGTTTTGTATTTCCATCAGCCTAAGGATGACCAAGCTTAGGTCGAACATTTGTAAATAAAGAGGCATTTGGATTATCTTCTCCCTGTGGAGGACGATTGTCTGAGAATTTCCAAATAGTATTTTTTTTTTTTTTGTTACAGCTGGAGACAGACGTGATGTGACCATACCTGTCCGTTTGGTAGGCTCCCCTAACGATGGAGAGGGGCGAGTGGAGGTCTTCCACGATGGTGTGTGGGGTACTGTCTGTGACGTTCTGTTTGGAGTTACTGAGGCCAAACTCGTCTGTAATATGTTAGGATACAGGTAAGTATTAAATATGACATTGTTTCCTACAATTCTCATTGGTTAAAACAGGGTCACGTGCAGGTCGATATTTTGCATTTATTATGTACTACATGTACTAATGTTACGTCAAAGTTAACCGATTCTAAACCTACGCTACGGTATTGCGCTTATATTGCACAAACATTGAATTCCTCATGGTGGTGTTTTAATACCACCGTTCTTCCCTTAAATGACTTACATATACATTGATGCTATTTTCATCAATTTTCATACGTACTATCAAGATTAACGATCTTTGTTTTTGTTAATAAACTAAAGTCTATTACAATGCCGCCGCGGTAAAATATGACACAATGACCTCAACAAAGATCCATACTTGTTCCTTTTATATCAACTTTCTAAAACATAAGAATATACAGACAGGTGCAATGAATGTTTAGGCATCTCCGTAATACATAATCAAAATATAATATATCATAATTGGCTGCAGAAAACAATACAACTATAACATAAGTTTTCAAAAGCGAATTTATTTAAGCGTCAAATTTGCAAATATGAATAAACATTTGCAAGAATTTACTAGTTAAGAACTGTAAAAGAATAAAAACGTTAATCAGTGTTTGGGGCACTGCGATATGCTGGTGTTGTGTATTGTATTAAGAACAGCTTTTGTTCATTTTATTTAGTATTTCTTTGTTTGATTAATTGACGTTCTATTAACAGCCAGGGTCATTTAAGGACTTCCCATGTATGCGGGAGACTGCGGTATCTTCGTGTTGTGTCTTTTTGTATAGCGTAATATCACTTGAGCATGCCAAGACACCAAGTAACACACCTCACCCACAGGGACCTGGCACGAAAATTTTTAACCAATAGTATACATATATATATATTATAGTATCAAGGGTATGAACTCGGCGGTCGAGAAAAACGGACCTATTTTTTTTTTAAACCGTGATTATTTTAATAAATGGGTTCTATACAGTATTGACGGATATCTTACCTTAAAGAGAAATAATTTATCTTTCCATTGAGTGCTACATGAACAAAATTGGCCAAGTATTGACGAAGTTATGGCTTGATGAATCGGGAAATTTACGAAAAATATGCTAGGTAGACATTTCCCTGTCCGGTCGAAATGTCGTCTCGGCTCTAATGGGTATCTCAAAAACCAAGCCAAAACCACAAAATCTACGCTTGTGGTGGTAAACAGTACTCATATCTGTGTTCATCCACAATCTCATTTGGAGGTGTCATGACCCGTACTTTGTAGAAACTCCATTTAAACATCGTGTAGCTCACTTAATTCAACCGTCACCGCCATGTAGTCCAGCAGATAACTACAGATTTTCAGAAGAATTGTGCACAAGGTGGTAAAAGCACCAAATTTGGCACAAATGTTCTTCATGGTATACTCTTTCATTTTAGCGATGGGGGCAACTTGTAACTTCCGGTGTGGGGTGATGGCGGCCATTTTCCAAGATGGCCGCCAAAACTGTTGATTTTATTGTTATGGTGACTCTAAAAGACACTTTGATTATTTGTTTTGTGCATTAACCCATGTTTTTATAACTGCATTTACTTAATTTAATGATTCAATTCTGTTTTAGTTATTTAAACTATGTACAAGACGCCACCGGAACAATCCAGAAGCAGCAAATGAAAAAAAAAGTGTTTTGTTCTACATATGTTTATACTATATATATGTGTTACCTTAATTTTTATAATCAGTCGTTATGTATAAAATGGCATAGATCATGTTACATAAAATACAATACAAATAAGGTGAAACGAGCTTAAAAAAAAGGCATCAGAAAACAGACATTGAAGCTGATGGTCCATCTGAGAAAAAAGCTACCAGAAGAAGCCTGTCATGTAAAACCACCATTGACGCATCAACATGTTTCTTTTGAGTTGCAAAATTCTGTAGTTGCACAACTACACCAATCATCAGCTTTTGCTATCGATCAACGTGTTCGCAAGTGTGTTATAAGGCTCCAAGATTTAGCTATTCTGGCAAAGTTAAGTGCAGGAGACCTGGTAGCTCAAGAAGTCAAATATCATACTAAATGTTTGGTAGCCTTATACGATAGGACTTCGCGAATGGGAACAGGTATTACTACAGAAACAGAATTGAATAAACGGGCGACCCATGGAGTAGAGCTTGCGGAACTCATCAGTTACATAGAGGATTCCCGATGTGAAGAAAACGTTGCCCCAGTCTCCAAGATGTCGGAATTAACTAAAATGTATATTGATAGAACTAAAAAAAACTGGGGTTGACCCACGAAAAACGACTACATAGCACCAGACTGATGAATAGAATTCTTGCTCATATTCCAGATATTGAGGCTCATAAGGAAGGACTTTGTTAGTGTTCCAGGATGATGTAGGAGCTGCTGTCCGCAAAGTTTGTGAAGAAAACTACGACCTAAATTATATGAAGATGAGGGCCGTATCATCAAATATACGTCAAGATATTTTGACAACGGAATCAATTTTAACACACATTTTCATATCATCATATGGATGTCAGAAATCGTCAGTGCCAAGATTTTTACTGGCCTATGGTGATGCATTGACCTGATATCAACAGAGAGGCATATTCGCAACAGACTCTTTCTGTTTCACAAATACTGATGCATAATACATTCAAGGGCGGGGAACTAAGTTCTGGCGCGCAGCGACATCATGCGAGAAGGGAAACGCCTTTACCCGGTTATCTCGGTATAATGGTTCATCGTCAGACTGGGAAGCGGAACCTCATCGATACCCTGTTCCATCTTGGAATGTCAGTTTCTTATGACAGAGTATTTGCCATATCGACAGATTTTACCAACTTACTTTGCCAATGTTACCAGTCGGACAATTTGGTATGCCCTCCCGCACTGAAGAACTTGTTCACCACTGCAGCGATAATATAGACAATAACCCCAGTTCGACAACAGCAAAAGATTCGTTCCAAGGGACCGGGATATATATCATCCAACACCCCGATAACGACAGATCAGGCCAGGACAGACAACCTTTTTACGTCACATCCTCACCGAAGAGCCTCTTGACAAGTCTCCAAGTCTCGTACACAAGCATTCCTCCATCTATTTTCTGCACGAAACCCCCAATACCGTCCAGACAATTTGGACATCCCTGATACAGAGGAAAACTACATGGAAAGTCGTCGTAAGGAACTCATGTACTGAACAAAACAAAATATATTATGACATGTTATTGTTTTTTATGCTGCTAAATAAAAACCAATTATCTGATTAGCAGATAGATATTTTAATTCTGTTAAAATATACTATATATCATAGGTGGCAGAGACTGTATCTAAGATGACTCACGGTGACCATGACATCGACGAGGAAACAGCAGTATCCTTGTTCGCGTTTCACGCACAGACAGGTCCCGTCTGAGAAATCGTCCCAGCATTAGCCGCTCTTCTATCGCTGTTCGATGATGAGGACAAATCCGTAGCAATGATTCTTCATTCGATTACTTTAGTACAGAAGTGCGTCCGGAAACTGAATCCTTGGCAGATTCCTGTCATCGCATTTGTTCAGCCTCTGCACGCCATCGCAAAACAATTCAGTTGAACTGGCCCAACATCTACGGACAGGACAAACGCATGGTAATGTTCGGGGGACTTCACATAGAGATTGAACAGTGTTTTGATTGCGTTAAAGGTGGTATGAACGCAATGGGATACAGACATATTCAATGTAGCGTGTTAGCGCTACATGTAGAATATGTCTGTATCCTATTGCGTTCATACCACCTTTAACGCAATCAAAACACTGTTCAATCTTTATATTTACATAAAAAAAGTCTACTTTTACGTCAAATTTAAAACGGTGATGGTTGCTAAGTTGGGTAACTACGGTAGTCAGGATGACCGAAGATATAGTTCCGATTGTTGAATGTTATAGCTACAGTTTGATTTGAAATATAACTATGACACCTTTAATTATTTTTAAATTATATTTTTTTCCAATTTGATAATGTACCAATAATGTCCATTTCGAATAAAAATTGAGATAACCGAGGTGGAGCGACTACCGGTATCGTTGCCAGGGTAGTGATGCGGTCCGAAGTGGAGCGAGCCGCCATATTTGATTTTCAACCGAGGGAAGTAATTGTGAAATAGTCTGTTGATCAAATGGTATGACTGTTGAGCTGCTGAATGTTTCTAATGTATGTATCGGTCTACGTACGCAATATAGACTAAATTTTTCATAGTCATGACTTTAATTTTATTGTACGGATGATAGACAAGTGTTTGCATGGTGTGTGACTGACTTAACTATGGAATTCCTTGAACATTCCTGAGGAAAGCCCCCGGTTGTAGACCCGACCAGCGATTCTTTTTGTTTTTTATTACCGTTACAATGCTTGAACACATATTCTGTTTTAATATCAAATACATTTTAATTGGATCTAATAACAACTCTTTATTATTATTTTGAATCCGATAACGATGAAACTTTGTTTACATTTCATACAGTAGGCCAACCGAGTAGGCTAATGACGAGCATGTTATTGTCTGTGCCGCCTAAGGATCAGTCTTGAGACAAATAGAAGACCGAAATCGTTTTTTTTAGTTTATTATTAATTCAAAGCAAATCTGTCATCTGTGAAAAGGTAAAATGTAAATTAAGTAATTATAGTTTATTTAGATTATCATATGACGCAAAATCTTACCGAAGCGTGAACTAGAAATAGTCCGATCCTACTTTGGGTTTGTATTCATACGTCATTGCGTTTACGCTAATTTGAACGCAACTCCCCTCCCGTTGACTATATAAAGGCATATGTAAATATATCGAAATGGCTATCTTGAAATTTTGGCTGGACGGGTCTGGATGGACGAGTGCTCTTGTGCAAGCCAATGTTGCTTCTCTGAGAACTGTTGAGACATTTCTGAAAGTATCAAATGTTCCCAGAACCAGACGCGCACACAAGGTGACTCCGTGCTCGTTATATATTCTCCTTCAGACTGCCTAAGAATTTGTTAACGCGAGTTCGGAAGAAGAGCCATCCGATTATGACACCTGGTGCAAGAAGATGGCAGAGAAGAGTCCCCAGTTCCAATACTGGTTGCATAACTTCACATGTGAACTGAACGCACTTTTGTTTGTACGATCCTTCAGGGAAAGGAACTTCAGTCTCTACTGTGAAACGCTGTCAAAAGTTCTCCCATGGATGTCCGCGCTGGACCATGTAAACTATTCAAGGTGGTTATCTGTGTACGTCAGGGATATGTATACACTGAACGAAGTATGCCATGAGTTTTTGGCAGGGAATTTTTTGATCCGTAAGACGAACCACAATTTTGGCAATAGACAACGCACATGAACAAAACAACAAAGTAGATCGAAAGCTGATGGAGGAGCAATTGGCTTGACCAAAAGCCCGATCGTCCTAAGACGATGGATGGTCGCAGGTCGCAAGATGGCAAGATTAGCAAAGGGGTTCGAGACTTTAGTTCGACCACAATCAAATACAACCGTTTCATATCACGAGGACAAAAAGTAGTGCAGAAATCTTTCCTAACAAACGTTAGATATATGGTGGAAACGTTGGACGAATTTGGAAACCCCTGTACAGATGATAGTGGAGACTTGCTTGTCCTGGACACAAAGGATATTGCGTCAAATACAATAGAATACACTGCCATGTGCTTCTGTGGGGCAATGTGTACACCACCAGTGTGAATTTTCTGGACAAGTTCGTTGGAAGTGTGATTGTAGAATATAAAATTATGGTTGACTAGTATTATTTGATGTTTAGCATGTACAATAGACCGTACATTGATGACTGACACATCGATTTGAAAAACTATTGCTTTTACGCTTTCAAAACTCATTTGGACAGGTGACCATTCTTTCGACTCAACAGTTTCGCTTCAAGTACCACGATCAAAAAGTTGATGTGACTCAATTTGTGATAGCTTTACAATATCTAAAATCAATTTGGGAGTTACTCAGTGTATGGTCCTTTCAACTATAATAATTTTATTTTCATAAAGGTGGTCACCTTGACTCACCAAAATGTTCGTCTCACATATGACGGTCTTCGTCAGGCTAACATAAACGCTTTAACACAATATGTACAGGAGCGTACACTTTTTAAAATGTTATTGAAACATTGAATCATATTCCAAATGATTAACAAATATTGTATATGTATAACATGTTTATAACTTTGTATGTAATTACAATTTTTCTAATCATGGTTTTCATTTCAGAACGGTTTTTTAAATAAATTCTTGCTATAGACTTGTGTTCTTTACTTTTCCTAATTTTTGGTGTAAATCAACTCTAACAAACATTTGGAAGTATTTAACAACAACAAAAACATTGATTTTGATAATAAATTTTCGAAGAAGTTGGCATGAATATCATATGTTGATGAAAAAAATGAGGTGGCAGCCATTTTTCAAAATGGCCGCCATGTTGGTCACGTGACATATGCAGATTGCCCCCATCGCTCAAATTATTCAGAATACCCTATAGAATAACTGTGTCAAATTTGGTGCTTTTACCACAAAGTGCACAATTCTTATGCTAATCTGCTGGACTAATGTTTATTTTTCTCTCGGAACGCTTCTCGACTTTACATATCTTGACTACATTATGCAAAGATAGACTGCGGTATCTTCGTGTTGTGTCTCCTCCAAAGGAGATTGTGGATGAACACAGTTATGGGTACTGTTTACCACCACAAGCGTAGATTTTCTGGTTTTGGCTTGGTTTTTGAGGTGCCCATTATATTAGAGCCGAGACGACATTTCGACCGGACAGGGAAATGTCTTCCTAGCATATTTTTCGTAAATTTCCCGATTCATCAAGCCATAACTTCGTCAATACTTGGCAATTTTGTTCATCAAGCACTCAGTGGAAAGATAAATTATTTCTCTTTAAGGTTAGATAGCCGTCAATACTGTATAGAACCCATTTATTAAAATAATCACGGTTTTAAAAAATAGGTCCGTTTTTCTCGACCGCCGAGTTCATCCCCTTGATACTATAATATATATATATGTATACTGTTAGTGAAAAAATCGTGCCAGGTCCCTGTGACCTCACCCGGTCACATTATACTGACAACGGGCAAACCAGTCGTCCCTCTCGCTCAATGCTGAGCCTTTATACAAATTGCAATTGGTGTGTCTCGGTCAGGGGACAGAAACCAGAGTCTACCTCACAGGGGACACGAGTCTTTCAGTTCAATGGTACGGGTCAAAGAAGTAATATCAGGATTTTCCAGATGACACGGGATCCAATTAAACGTAAGTCTGTTGGATACGAATTACTTCAAATGGTAAATATGGGACAAGGAAGTAATTCCAACCGTGTGGACAAAACAAAATTGTCAAATTTTCGAGGCGATCTGCCCCTTTATCAAGACAAACAAAACGAACACAATTACATAATAGGATACGAACAGTAATGCGGGACAAAGTAGACAAATATTAAAGTATACAGCACAATGGAGCGCAATTTACCCTTCGGCAAGTGGCAGCCGAAGGCCGGATCTACAAAAATGCACCCATGCTGTTCAGCAGAACGCTAAAATATGAGCGATGACTGGAAAGCACAGCAACAATAATTAGAACACAATCGACCCATAAATCGCAATGTGAAATTCATATAAAAATGGATGGCTTCTATCAATTTTATCTTTAGCTATGGCGGACTTGTCCAGCCGCAACTTACATACGGATTCGGACGTGGCCCAATCATGGTCGACCTTGACTGCCCTTGGAATGCCACAGAGCTCGTTCAATGCAGCCATATGGGATGGAGTCAAACCCCTCCTACAGTCTGTAACCACGACGCAGACGTGGGCGTGGCATGTAGAAGCACTCCCGCAGAAGGTATGATATCCGAATAATTTAGATAATTCATTACCACAAAGAAAACATTCTATTCAGACTTGCAAATTATGACTATTACAGATAAAACAGAGAACGATTAATCTTCTGGGTTGTCTGATTCTACACATATGGTGGCCGTATACATCTATAATTTTACTTCTACCATAATATGTCGTGTTGTTCCACTCTCAGGCCATTGTATAAATAAGGGAACTGTTCTCCTATATAGTGTTGTCTGGCGAGGTATAGTCCCCGAATCGAAGACGAGGGGACTATACCTCGCCAGACAACACTATAGGAGAACCGTTCCCGAGGGAAAGGGTCATCATAGATTTAGTACGTCACATGAAATTATGGCGTCATATATTTGTTCATGTGTTCATTCCCGGGGGACTATACATTGGTATAGTTCTCGTAGTCAGGTATAGTCTCCCGTAGTCAGGTATAGTATCCCGTAGTCACGAAGGACAGGGAACTGTCGCAAAATAGACCATGGCTGTTATCCAATCGTATTTCTAGTAATTATCATGTGATGTACTTAGTGGGTAAATAGACTGGATTGCCTGCCGTAGTTTTTCTACTCTCCGCTAGGTTTCGCTTCGAAAATACAAAATAATTATGAGCGCAGCCTAGCGGAGAGAAATGATACTAAGACAGGTATGACGTGCTTGATTCGAGATATACATTTAAAAATAGCGCGAAATTGTGTGTGAACATTTGTGACATCATAATCACTGTTACGCGCGTTTTCTATAAAACAAGACAACAACGGCGAGGTGTTCCTAAAGCCGTGTAATATAGCTAACTCGAACTGTACAATAAAACGTTTCCATGGAATCTTTTTATTTTAAATTTCTTATCTTATTTTGACCTTCTTCTAGATGATTTCAATTTAATTGTGGTAGAAACAGGTCACACAACACGGGGTTATTGGATATGAAATTTGTTTCACATCCGAAAGCTAAAGTTCGTATCTTTTAGAAACTTAAAAAAATAACACACTCGTGTGAAATAAATTCAATATCAACAAACACTCAATGTTTATCCTCGATATATGCCATTGTCAAACCGTCTCTAATGTCATATAATCGGTTTGGAGCTATACAAATGTATGCATGATATTCTTTATTTTCTAAATGTTATTCAGAAGACATTATACACAAGTCATACTACTTAAATAAAGACTTTCCATGCTTTAGAACATCACTAGAAGTACAATTTTTCAAAAGTGATACTTCTACCCCACTTTTGTCCATTGATAATGTCGTACTAGAAGTACGACTTTTATTGTACATTAGAAACTATACTTCTGGTGTTAGAAAATTGTTTTTATATGCCAAATACATAATAACATTGGTAATGTTATTTACAAAACTACCTCGGACCCGTAGAAGGTGAATTGTATGAAAGGCCGTTCATGTCAAAAACGTTAAACGTTAACGCGTTAAACCAATCAGAAACGTCGTTATATTGGCACAAAGGAAACCACGAGCATTTGCAGACTTAAAATATAATCTAAAAGCATGTCTTGGTAATAATATATATAGAGTCAGCAACTCGGTCACGTGACATACGGCACCGGATTGAAAAATACATTTATTCCGACTACATTTAACATGTTACAAATTATACACAACCGTGTTTCGGAAATGTTTACCTTTCATGTAACGTGTTATTCAATGCCAACACTTTCGTAAGTATATTGTTATGTATCATATCTGTCATTATCGGGACTATGTTGTTATGAAAGAGATATTAGTTACATATATATACGAACGATATACTTTCATAAAATTTGATTTTAATTTTTTTTGTATTACACATGAAAAATATTTGATTGAATAATGAAAAAGGTATGAATACTACTTTGAATAATTTTACATATGAATTTTACATTGTTTTTCTTTAAGTGATGAAATTTCACCGTTTTATTTATGACCCCTTATGATGTCACAAATTGGAGCTAAAATCCGTGCATTTTCTAAGTGGAAATTAGTTTATAAAACTCATTATTGAATGCAATCTTTGATTTTTTATCAAAATTTATTAATTAAAGTAATAACAAAAAACATATTGTAAGTCATTATATCAATTTAATGAGCAAAATAAAATATTTGTCAAATCAAATGACCAACCCTGATTTTACCACGACTAAATTACCTCCCACATACATCACTTCGACCATTATCACGGCCATAATTTTCAAAATCCATGTTTTCATTTGAGAAAGTCACTGCCTTCATAAGAACTTAAAGTAAAAAGGTGGTCCATTTTGAAATTCTGTACGAAATCAAAAGGAAAACAAACCAAGCAAAAGTTGGGAGGAAGACAACTATATGTATAACTTCACAGTTTTCTTCTTATGATAAAAATTAATTACACCAACGGAACAATGAAGTGTAAATAAATTCATACAATTCAGATAATGAGTATTACAGAATTTGAAAACATCTACTGTATTTCAGGTTATAAGTGCATTTAAAATTCTTTACATGGCATTGCATAGATAAATACACACATGACGTGTACGTCGATCTAAACCTTCATAAACATTTATACTTAGAACTTTTTTTGTTTGTAATATACTAGTGAGAAGGCGTCATATCAGATGGAATACAAGTTACAAAAGCATATATGCTGATATATTGCATGATGTTTGATATGTTATATGTAAAATACTGTAATGGATGCAATTTTAGAATCAATTTTAGGAAGTACAGTATGTGTTATCAATTTTCGCACTAATTATATACTAAATAATGTTGTACATGTTTATTATTTAATGGTATGCATTGCGCATCGTTGACCATGGATTTCACTCTTCATAAATTTGTTTTTAAACATTTCTGATTCGTTATGAAATTCTAGATACCAGAATAAAAATGCAACGCTATAATCATTGTAATTATTTATAAACCATCGACATTCAAACGAATGTTTTCCGATGACTATTATAAAAGAGAGATGGACACGGTAGATCTAGAGCTATTTAATCATTGCTATTGACACGTAAAATCACATTTAACTTTTAGACATCAATGAGAAGAAAATTGATTGCATATGCCAAATACATAATACCATTTGTAATGTTATTTACAAAACTTCTTCGGACCCGTAGAAAGCTTTATAGTGTATCATCAATCAATGTCGTATGTACAATTGTACTTTAAAATGAAGAAAGAAAGAACTTAAAATCTATAAAATAATGTAAAGCATGTTTGTCGAATAAAAAGTACGGGAAACTCATCAGCTGCTTACAATAAGATAAAACTAGTATTCAAGGTTCGGTGTGTTTAAACGAATTTTCTGTTTGCATTCGTTTCATTGTATTTAATGACCTACATGTACTAGCCAGGGATTTCAAATATATGGATTTAACGCCGGATGGAATCCAAAGTGTCAGGGAAAATACTAAATATCAGTCAATACCTATCTATGGTAGTAATAGGGTCTAGAATCCAATGGTGACTGTTAGAGAGGTTATTGTTAGAAATTGTTTGTTTTTGCCTTCTATATATTAGACAAAGAAGCCTATTAGTAATAATATAGACAGGTTTAGCGAACTACTTGAGTTCGTTCTCCGTGCGTCCATTAACAATTCTTGTTTTCGCTTTTTCTCAAAAAGTGCTGAACGGATCTTTCTCAATTTTCACATGCAGATACCCCTAGGGTCTTTGTTGGGCATATTGCATTTTGGGACCGATCGGTCAACAAAATGGCCGCCAGGCAGCCATCTGAGATTTTGATAGTTAAAGTTTGTAGCCGCTATTTCTCAGAAAGTACTGAAGGGATCGTTCTCGTATATAGTTTCCCCTAAGGCCATTGTTACGCATATTGCATTTTATTGAAGGGATCTGTCGCAAATTTTATATGTAGGCTTCCATTGGTCCCTAGATGTGCATATTGCATTTTGGAACCGATCGGTCAACAAGATGGCTGACTGGCCCCCATGTTGGATTTAGACAGTTTAATTTTGCAAAGCAATTGTCAGACACAAATCAATCTTTGATGGACGCTAAGATCCCTCTGAGATCTCTTGTCTGATGATACCTCCGCTTTCCTCCACCACATAAACCTGGTACGACCTTAAATCCCACTGGCTCTTAATAAACCAAACCAAAACTTTTCCATCCAGACCATTCAGGCCACACAAAAATGAAGTAAGTGTCGGTGTCTGGAACATCCCGCTACTGCCAGCTCACAGTTGATCTGTAACACAATCGTGAAGAAAGGAGGGTGTCAATTTGAGCTCTGACGGCAATGAGCAAAACGTTTACTTTTGTCTACATTTACCTTGGTGTTGTGGTCATGACATGACATGAATCTTTCAAGTAACAATATACGAGAGTTTGAACACGGAGGCAATTTGTCCGTTTTAAAATCTTTACGAAACCAAATGCTATTTTTGAATTACTTTACTGTTACTAGATGTGCCTGTGCGGCTGATAGGAGGGACGGGGCCACATGAAGGGCGTGTACAGGTGTGGCATGATGGACAGTGGGGAACAGTCTGCAACAAGGACTGGGACCCGAGGGACGCAGCGGTCATCTGCCGCCAACTTGGCTATAGGTAACTAAGGGATTGTTACTGGATAGACCACAATTCGTATAATACTTGTCATTGCTTTGAATTACTAACTGGAAGACGCTTTGAATCAGTTTTATGTAACCGATAGAAAGAAATGCGAGATATTAATCATCCTTTTAAATTTCAACACTGGAACTGAAGTGTGTCATTTTAAGATATTTTCTTGAAATATTGTGCCAAAGTCAATAGAATCGAACAAAAGGCATAGCCTTTACACATTCTCTCCTCTAAATGATGAAATAACTCTCAGTTCATACGTTCTGGGTTTCCCATTAAATATGTCATGTTATAGTACATATAAATCATTATTTTGGGATAAATGCAAGGAAGTAGAAAAAAAATGTTTTCATGCTAGGCAAATAATATTATGACGTTATTATGACGTTTTAAAGTGTAGCGCATCAGGCCCCGATTTCTCGAAACAAAAGTGCAGACTTAAGTCAGAACTTAAGTTTTTCTCCTTTATGTAACTTATGTAAAATATGTTGACTTAAGTTAGTTATTGACTTAAGTTTGTTTCGAGAAATCGGGGCCTGGAGAGTCTGTACGGAACATCCTTATTAACATCAAGCTAAGCTTTTCGATACTTACGTGTATTTGTTTTTCTTCTCGAAATTCAAAGTTAACCACTTTAAATCTAGGATGAGAATAGGAACCCACAACTGAAAGAGCGACATATTGGCCAATTCAGCTGGGTTTTTTTCATTTGACATCTTAAACATTTGCAAGAAATTATCTAAAATTTTGATATATTGCTAGACATGTAAACTGACATACAACAGTTACTATTAGATGTGAAGTCTATAGTGATATAAATTAAAATTGACATGCAAAATGTGAACAATATTGACGTGACCACGTCTGTTGATCACCGTCAATTGTAACCTTGGTCTAACCTGAACAATTAAAAACCATATACCCTCAAATTATATTAATGATGTGAAAATAAGCAAAGCGCGTAATAAAGATTGTCTGCAAAACTCTATAACTTCTGTATAGCCCATAGATTTAAATTCTTCATAATTGAATCTTGAATCAACCTTTTCTTGATACAGGCACGGCGGGGAGGCGATGATGTGGCCAGCTCGGTATAGTTTCGGAGCTCGACCTTCGGGACCAATATGGCTGAGCGAGTTGAGTTGTGGGGGTAAAGAGCCTCGCCTTGGGGAGTGCCCAGGTCTTGTCTGGGGCGAGGACGCCCACCAGTGCCAAACAACCTTTATGGACGCATCGGTTCGTTGTTATACGGAAAATATCGCAGGTATCAAAGTATAACGTCACTAACATAGTTTTATGTTTGTTTTTGTCGTTAATCAAGTAAGATCTCTAATCATCAAAATCTATTTGGTTGGGGATTACATGTACATGTACTAAACCTGGAAGTCTCACACATTAGTGAGGAACATGATCTAGGGCCTTCCTCACATGGACGGACGCTCAACTCAAGACCATATAAGTGAAGCACTGACAGGAGAGACGTTAAAAAAGAAGACAGTCCGTAAGAAAAGAAAATACAAGCCCCCTTTTTATTCATTCAAAATGGGCAAAAACGCTCAGCCTCACCAAATGTAGTTGATATCGCGTGTGAATCGCTTGCACGAAGAGGGATTTTTTTTAGATTATCTTTAGTTTGTGGAAATTTGTAAAACATTTGGACTGCAATTTCATTTAAACTGACTCTTAATTTGTCAAAGGGAAATTGAAATTATCTCAAGCTGAACTTAAATCACGAATTGAAATTAACACAAACTTTTGAACATTTGAAAACGAACATTGAAAAATAGACACATGTCTTGGGTTGTTTTTATAATATTTATATGTATATACAAATATTTATACCTAGTTCACTTACAGACTTCCAGATTCGCCTTGTTGGTGGTGAAAACAACAGGACGGGACGTGTTACTATCCATCACGGGGGACGTTGGTATGACGTGTGTGATGATTGGTGGGGAGACGATGATGCCACCGCCGTCTGTCGGACATTAGGATTTAGGTACACTTGTGCTAAGATTTTTAACTTCTGTGTGATACATCCCAGATTTTTATCATTGCTTAATTCGGTTTTAGTCTGTAGCTCGTATTTTCGAGAATTATGACAATCTGATATTTTGTATAACTTTTTTGTTCAAGGTAAGGTCAAATATAATTTAAATTGATTCATACAATAATAAGTAGTTTAAGAAAATTGTGTGAATTATGATCAACACCTTTGCCTAGATAATATGATATATTTTGTGTCGACATGAACTCCTTATGACTTCATACTTATATAGATTACGATAAGATGAGCGAGAGCTTTCACTCTTGTAATCAGACACAACACGAATATACCATAGCCTCCAAAAACATGCGCCAAGAACTCGCTTCACACACGCAAAATTCTGCATACATATAGATGGGAGGCTGTAAGACTTCTTGCGTGAACATAGCCTATGTCATTTCGAGCCATTTCCAATTATCAGACGCGCTCTTTCAGGAAGGGAAATGCTACATACATGCAGTTCAACACAGGGCGACTAAATGGGATAGGATGGGACATGGTTTACTGTGGATCGGGAGTGACTGATTTCCGCCATTGCTTTCACCGCGGTTGGGGAAGACATACATGCTATTATTACGAGGTGGCGGGCGTAATTTGTGAGGTGAGTAGCAATGATGTGTGTACGTATGTAGCTTCATCCCTTTAATTGTGTTACACCGATGTCACAATTTCCGAAGTGATTATGCACGATATAAATTCTTTGGCCTGGTAATGAAGAGTCATTATATATATATCAGCATTGATTATCCTTTATGGTATATAAAACCAACTGCAATAATTTTCACATTGTGATTGTTATTCATCGGTGCATATTTCACATCAATATACCTTTTGATTGATGAGATTTTCAACTGCCTTTATCGCACAATGCTTAACGAAACAATACATTTGTAATATACACTTTTAAAAAAAGGGGTTTCATGTTGCAGAATATTTCCTGCCATTGTGTTGAACGTCAATAAAGTTTTGCATATAATTTACTTTGCTGGTGTTACACGCCACAGAGAGTAAGAGGTTCAGAATTCCCCTATTCTTAGAATTTTTTTAGGAAATCATGTATTCAGGACGCTCCCACCTTCCCTTATACATTTGTACTAGGGTTTTTCTTTGAATCTTTTCAAAACCAACCTTCATTCTGAGAACTTCTTCGACAATTATGTATTTTCATCTTTTACCTCATTATAACAACTCTGAATTTGTAATAAATGTGTATTATGTAGATCAGTTCCTAAATATTTTGTTTAGTGCCAGTATTCATAAAATACCATACTCTCTTTCTGCCTTTCAGTAATCGCAGCTGGTCGGTCCGACTTTCTGAAGAAAAAAACATCACAATGTCATATATAGAAAAGCTCTGCTTACGTTTTCATATCAATAATGTTTTTTGTGTGATAATCATTGGAAAGAATACAACATTTTACTATGAACATATTATTGCTATAGATGAAACAAATGTATTTATCAATTTAAGTAGAATAATGATTATACATGTATACTATATTTTTAGTCGAATTACTTTTAAAAAAAATCTGAAATATACCATATGATTGACAAAATCAAATGAAGCGATTCGAGAACAGCACAGTTGTTTTCTAATTATATGTATATCCCTTACTAAATGACGGAGTATTGTCGACGAATAATTCATTATCATTCTTATGTTTCAAGTTAGATACATTGGTATTCTTTACTCAATATTAATCAATAAATTGATTTCATTAAAAGGAATTTGAAGTCACCTCTATTTACTTTTCAATATAATTTTTATCCAATTCTGTCAAAGGCGTTTATTCCACCATTGCTCGACTTTGGTCTTGATTTATTAAACGCGCTATTAAAACACCAACTTTGAATCCCTCGCCTGAGCAATGTAAGTCTGATGACGGTTATGTTTTTAAATATTAAATATTGAAATTATCACATGTACATCAAAAACGACTAAGATAAAAATTAGAAAATGATCAACAATAAAATCTCATTGAAAAAATAATATGCTTTGTTTGCAATATGAGGAATTTGTGAATCGTTCTTTTACTAAGCATTCGTCACCATGGATAACAATTACAACAACGTACAATTCACGTGTATTCATAAAGTAATTAATAATATAAAAATCCTCTCTGTAACTTATAAGGTGCGATTTCGTTATTGCAAGGGACATGAATATACCACAGCTTCCTAAAACGTACAGACATTCACATACACAATCTGATTGAAATACAGATCCTTATAACCACTCCGTTCAATAGAGTGATAATATGGATCTGTATTTTAATCAGATTGTCACATACCGTATCGTATTGCACACAATCGTACACTTGGGGCCATGCTAAAATGGCAATGGATGTTAATAGGACGTTAATAAAACAGCCTTTGGTGCCACACAAGGTTTTATTGGAGAGTCGACTTCTTAGCTGGCTTCACGTCCTATTAACGGCTGGGAATTTAAGGAGGACCTCCACTGTTATGTCGGTGTGGGTGTCTGTGTTTTGGGAGGCTGCTGATATGACCATAAAGAGTATTGTAGCTTGTTTGCAATGTTCTACCCTTCAACGATCTTACCATCTAATCTTCATACGTTTTATGTATTCAGTAATATAACTTGTTGGAGTAAGTAGATTGAACTGAAGAAGAGTGACTAATGGTCAAAAGATATACACTAAAAGGCAATGAAAACAAGAAAATTGGTCTTTCATATCTCAAAGTTTATCTCAAGATTTTGAAATATAAATACAAACCTTACCACTCTTGTTCGTCCTTGTGATTGTAATTAGTTCTATCTGAATATAAATTAACTAGTCTTTCATACAATCTGATTAAAATACAGATCCATATTATCACTACGTTGGATAAGAGGATATGAGAAAATCCCATTAGGGGTCATGTCCAGTTGACCTTTGGAAATGGCCAATCAAATTGCTGCTGGCAAAATTTTGACGGTGAATTTCAGGGGACGAAATAGTTTGAAAATATGTGAAGAATTATTTCCGTGTACGTAGTTATCTCGCCCAAAGAGCACAGCAAAGCTGATCGTATATTTATGTTGGGGCGAAATGGCGTTGTCAATTGATATAGCAACGTGCAGAATATGCATTTGATCTGAATTACACGAGGTATAAAGGTCATCCGAACATGACCCTTAACGGGATATTGTCAGATCCTCTATTGAACGAAGTGGTTATAAGGATCTGTATTTCAATCAGATTGTCTTTCATATCTCAAGGTTTTAGAATATAAATAAAAATCTAATCATTCTTGTTCTTTCTTGTGATTGTAATCAGTTGTATCTGAATATAAATTAACTAGAAGATTGGTCTTTCATATTTCAAGATTTTAAAATCTAAATAAAAATCGAATCATTCTTGGTCGTCCTTGTGATAGCAATCAGACCCATCTGAATATAAGTTAACGTCCCTAGATGCAGTTATCTACCCTTTAACCAAGGTGGAGGGAAAAGTTATCGGTTCCAGGTAAGATTTCCGTTTTCGGCTATAAAGACGGGGTAAATCAATGCCTAATTATTATCAAACAACGCAAATATCAGAATTTATCGATATAGGAAAATATCAAATACTTCATACAGCAAAATATGACAGAATCTTTAGAAAACAATGCGCCACCCAAACCGGCAAATGGCGGACAGGCCGATATACAGGTATCTGAACAACAAACTTCATCCCATACATACGCCGGTGTTGTTATATTGCAGTTCAAAACAACAAAACCCGTATTTCTCTCCTAAAGAGACATTTTTGGAGAAAACAAACCAGCAAAAGAGCAATGGCTTAACCATACGAAGGTATTCAAAGAAATAGCAAATGCCATCCCCCCAGAAAATCTGAGCGGCTTGCAAAAGAGTCGGCGGGCTCTGGCGCATATATGTCGACAACAACGACTTAAAAAGGATCTAATAATCAATGGAATGATACTGCGATAGCGCAACATACCAATTTATAAGTACAACCCTACCAGTAGCTACATGTACAATGATGACGACGCGGTGAAGATCAGGGATAAACTAACCCCATCTATGTTGAAGATAAAGTAATAAATAGTAATAGATGGTCGTCTGACTAACTTTGAAAATGGGGATAGGATCCTACGGACCAGGAACTTGTCGTCCCCACTTCCAGTGGTGATGACCATGGGTATACACCGTGCAGTTGTGAAACACCAAGGTCAACCAAATGAAAACACAAAATGTGGTAATTTTCTCGCTACAGGTCATTTCACACTTTTGTAAAAGTGAAAGAGTCTGTAGACAATGTAAACTGCTTCGACACGTACAAGCAGAATGTACACCCCACGCTGAATCAGACGATGACAGCTCTGACGATAGTCAATCAGATTCGGACTCTGAAAAGGAAGCCAAAATTCCAGTGACTGAGGAAGACGATACCTCTTACCAAGCAGACTAAAAAAGATTCCGCAACTCTCAAGTAACACTTGATTTCAGGAACAGATACTGAACCTGTTGACTTGAAAAATAAGGAAAAGAAAAAGGTCAAGGCAAAGGCAAAGAGGAACTCTGGCAATTCCTGCAACGACCTACAAGACGGACAGGATAATCTGGAAAAAAAACTCCAAGTAGAGGTCAGAAGTCCAGTAGTGTAAGTGCAGATGTCAGAAGTACTCTTTCACCTGCAGAACAATGGCAGTCCAGAGCAAAGAAAACCAAAGAATAGATAACATTTTATCTTTTATTAAGACATCAAAATAGTTACATATTATAACCCTAAATGCACGAGGGTTAGGAGAAAAACAAAGAAAGTTATAGATTATATGAATGGTGTAAATACAGAAAACTCATTTTACTAAGAAAAATGAAAAAAATATTAAAGCTGAATGGCAAGGAGATGCCTTTCATAGTTTTGGAACAAGCAATAGTAGAGGAGTAACAATACTTATAAAATAAAACACTAGAAAGGTTTTTTTTTAAACTCGCTACAGGACAATGAAGGGATATATCTTATGATAAATATAAAAGTAAATAATCAGGTATACACAATCATAAACGTATATGCACCAAATGACAGAAAGAATAGAAACACGTAAAAAAATATGAAAAGTTTAACCAAGAACTACTAATAATAGAAGGAGATTGGAATGAAACACAATCTATACCAGACAGGAAATCAGTAAGTAAAATCCAAGAGACCGTTCAAAGCTTAAAAACACTAAAAAAACAAAACAGCAGTGTAGATGCACGAATTGATTACTTCTTAATCTATAAAGAAATGTTACAATAAGTAATCAAAACTGACATAAGATCAGCTCTAATAAAGACTACTGACCTTCTGTTACCTACATAACACAGTTCATGCTTCATAAGTTCATAGGCTAATCTACAACCATGAAGACTCTATCTATAGTTTATGTCATATCTGATATTCTCACCAAGCACCGAACTATTATAATTATCATACCGTTAAAACAATATACCATTTTTAAACAACACTAAATTCTGCCAACATACCAGTCCAACTCAAATCCAGGCGTGCGGTCGCGATCGTGATCAAACGACATAGTCACATGATCGGGTCCCGTAACAGATCAACACGGAGCTCATTCTTCATCAGAAAGAACGTTATGAATATTATTTTCTTTAGCCAATATTAAACAAGTACGGATATTTGCTGCAGAACCTTGAATATAGATAATCTAAATAGATAAAAAAATACTTTTCTATACAATAGTAAAATCAAAACCAACCATAATTGCTAATTCCGAAGTGTTTATGTGTGATTTTTTTGTGTGAAGACTAGATTATCCATGCAGGTAGGAAACTCCCAATCGCTGGAAACAATCTTTTTTTCATACTGGAAATATGTTCTCAACCTTAAAGTTCTTTTTTATTACTGTTTTTTTTTTATATAAATATACATTTTACATGTATTTGGTAAATATTAAAAAAATCACCAATTAACACCGTTACAATATTAACTTGGCACCCCACAGAAAGACTAACAGAGGGAGAGTGAATAGGAATGAATGAATATGACCTGAGAGAGTGAGAGAAGATCTAATATTATAACAAAACTTCTTTATTAACTGCAGTAAAGTGAGAAAGAGAATGAAAGAGTATAAATGAGGAGAATACAATATAATGCCGAGATGAAAATAAAAGTATGAACAAATAATGCGACAGAAAAAAAGTACGATGATGAAATGGCTCCGTGCCAGAGGCACGAAATATAACATAAAAAGATAAATATTAGACAAGACATTAACAGCACAATTTAATAAATACTTATTTCACTACATTTAAGATTAAACAACTCTTTGTTTTATTTCATTTACTTAATAGTTATTTTTATATATTTTCAAAAACATTATTTTTTAACGATTATTAGTTATATATGGTGTGACGCTATGTATAAATTGTGTTTTAATACATGACGAGCCAATTCTGAGTACAAAAACAGTTAATGTCCTTTTGTCTATTGATTGCTACTTGGTGTTGTTTTGTTACTGCCAAGTTTGCAGCCGTGGTCCACTTTCAGTCTACAAGTTGATGTTTAAACATCAATAACGACGACCTTTAGTGTTATATGAGAATATTTAGAAAGTATTGTGTATCTATTGTCGGATTGAAAGCAGTGCGTGAATGCTTCCAGTAAATAACCATATCCATACTTATTGTTAACGCGTTTTCTGGGAAGAAAAGTAAACTAATATTTCCTGTAGATATCTGCTCTAGATGCGCAGGCTGTTTAACTTTCGTCAATTTAACAACCCAATCAAAAGTGTGGAGAAGGTTGCTAAGTGATTATGTGCATTAGAAAACTGATAAAGAACGTTAGTAGCAAATGTACGAGCAAACTGTTGGGAGACAAAGATGTTCAACTGGAAACTAAAGACAGAATAAACTAGAATCACCAAACACTGTAGTGGATCTACTATATATACTATCTAAGGCCACGTCTATTTTAATTAATGAAACCGAACAGGGAGAGTATAAAACACGTTCTCTTAATGACAGAAAATCGGATTTTTTTAATACACCAGCGGTCAGGATTACCACAAACGTAGAGACAATTATTTATAATCTTACATCAGAGCACCGATGTTGGCGACTTACCATGAAATTGATAATATTATAATTAGATATACAGGCAGCTGCTTAAGAGACCTAAAGCAAAACGGAACAAAAACTGTGATCATTGATATTGATTAGGAGGTGTGATATAAGACAAGTGTGGTTTAACTCAGAGAACATTGAGCAAAAGGAATACATAAAATAATTCTGTATAGTTACTTTTATTCGCAGGGAATTACATTTCGCCATATTTGCAATCAGGATCATTTCCAAGAAATCAAATATCCGAAAATAAAATTGAAAGAAGGACTAGTATGATAACTTGTTTATCTTATTACTATTAGGAATTGACATTAACGCTGACTTATATCCACGCTAAATAAAACAACTATACAATACATAGAGACATATTTGTGAAAGTTTGGGTAATCCAACTGTGATGGATCTAACAGGAATGCTCTTTGTTCTGCTGTCTTGGCATCAAGGTATGTATACAATTATATATACGATTTGCATTGTATTGTCTGTTTACTTGTCTTATTGTTCATATATCTTACGCAATATTACATTGTGAATAATATTACATTGTAAGCACATACATGTATATTAATGATAGTTGGTATGATAATGCATCGTTCATTTGTTTCAAGATCAATTACCGTTGTGTCAAAACAGTAATTATACGAAAGTATGTGTTCATGCCAATATCTAGTAATTCATCAGATCTTTGTTTTACTTCTATTTGGGATAAAAACAATTATTAAGTTTGTGAAGCTATTTTTTTCCTTGGGGGATTTTGCGTCTTAAATATTGTTTTGAATTTCTGAAACTGTTTAATCAGTCAATTTACAAACTTTTTTCCATGTTCACCATCTATTTACAAAATCTGTTGGCAGTGGTCTGAATTTTAACCTCTCTCATTAGTTTGCTGTATTTTCTGATTATAATATTCGTATATCTAAATCTGTCGTCTTTAATTCTTACTATGACAAAATTCCTAGTTTATAAATTACAATAATAAAAGACGGCAATATGGGTTTATTATTTTCAAATCTCCCTTAATGACTGCCTACATTCGAATAAGTTGATATACGAACTGTATTGATATTTACATTTTTAGCAACGCAAGCCACGTATTGGGGACACGCAGGGATATTTGCTAATACATCTGCCATTCCTTTAAGTGACGTTACTATGACCGTTACACAGGTCAGTCTCAGGACGTGCCTATTCCAATGTACGTACAATCCTAACTGTCTGATTGTGTCCTATGAAGCTTCGACATTAACATGTCTCGGATATCAAAGGACAGACATGATGAGATTTTTCAAACCTGAGGATCCTGATTTAAAACCTCCGAAAGAACATATTTCGTTGTATTTCAACTATGGTGAGTATTTCTTTTAATCGTAGAGAAAGCCTTTTTCGAAAAAATAGCTAACAGTATTTACGATAAATAAAATAATCACTGTATTAGGATCCTTATTGGCTTCCAAATCACTCAATCTCTCACCGAAATATTAAGTTATTAAACTGCTGTATTCGAAATATTTTCGAACATAAAAAGGATATTCTAGTACAACTCAATGTATGTTACACAACAATGTGTGTTAAAATATGACAACCAATGCTTACATTTACATTAAACTAGTCACTCCAGTTATAAAAATAAAGCAAAATAAAACTAAAGCATGAAAATAAAGCTTTTACATCTGCATAGAAATCAAAATCGATTGATTGACAAAGCCTCGTGTTAGATAATCTTAAGAATCTTACTTTTCGGGTTGAAATTCTTCTGTCTCTCCCCAATGGGGATAAAATATTCTATCAAATGGTATTCTCCCATTCTTGACAGGAAAAGACAGCTCACGCACTCTTGACAATGATATGACCGCATCGGTATATACGGAGACTATTGTCGACGATGTCATTAATTTTGACGCATTGAGGTGTCTCTGTAATGTCAATGCTATGTCATTTAGGATTCTATTGATCCGAGTATATGTCAAATTTTGTTATGGAGTTATAAAGTAGCTTTTAAAGTTTCTTGTCTACACCTTGAAAGACAATGCATCAGTTTGGTGTATTTAATGTAAGATCTTATATTCTAAGAAAGTATTTTTTTCCAGATTTGGCGATTTCTCTAGGATTTACTACCAATCTGGAAACTGGAAATTCTTACAAAATTTCCGATGTACGCATGACTCATTCGGAAGCGGAAAATGAGTGTCAAAGGTTGAACGCCGGAATTTTAAAGATTCATTTGCAGTCACAAATACACGAGATAAATGCAATTGTTTCTACAGATGCGGTTCTTGGTTCGTATAAAATTAATATTCATAGAGAAAAGAGTAATATCTACACATATCAATAATTTAACTAACCAACAATTATTGACACGGAAAAAGTAATTTTAGATTTATTTCTATGAAGATATTTCACATTTATGTGTTTGATAATTGCGCAGCCCGTAGTTTCCGACAGGCAGGAAGTGCGAAGCATTTCTACAATGTGAGGTAACACATATATGAAAATGTATACAAAAAAAAAACAATTGTCAGAATTCAATCCTACACACTGACAACTTCAGTTTGCGGCCGCTATTTTTTTTATCCCGTGTATCCATGTAAATGCGATGCTTTAAAGTAAACTCATTATAAAATCAAGCGATCCAAACGATCTTATGATCCAGTGAACGTAATATTTACCAGGCAGAAACGGAATATCTGTTACGGAAATAAAATCTACTTCTTCTCAAATGGGGGTTTGGGACAAGGATAGAGTTAGGCATACGAATAAAAAATAAACAGAAAATTATGATCCATTTTTTTTCCATAAATTGCACTCTAAGGCCTTGCCTTCAGTCATATTATGGGGGAAAATCAACAAAAACATATATGAACTATGATCATTATCGGTATGTATTAACTGTAATTGATTTTCTTTTCAGTGAATGAAAACGGTCTTCACGTGTCTGGAAAAGGAAATATGGGGTACTTTGTTTACGACACTGGAGAGTCAGTCCCACATAACCTATGGGCTATGGGAGAACCATTTATGAGTTTCACAGAAATGTGTGTAGTGGTGGGATCGACTGGTCTCAGGGTCGTCGATTGTAATCTTCAATTATTCGTTATTTGTAGTCTATTATAATAGTACAACTATACTCTTGTACCTACCCTGCTGTGTGCAATATCATGTGAATCATACAATTCACTTTGAGCAAAGCCTCTTCTGGTGAGAGGAATGCAGAACTGCTTCAATAGGCAGAGCGTTGTGGTAGGGCGATTACATGTACAGACACTGTGTGATCAACATAACGGGATTGGAACAACTGACATGTTCATTTACAGGATAACGTACTATGAGTGTCTATGCTGTTAATCGTCTATTTCCACATTTTAGAAGAAACATAAAACAAACACCAGATCCCTAAATACACATGCCACACACTTCAATCAACAAATTCGTATGTGTCACCCTTATATGAACATATCTATCATTAAGACGTTATTTTGAAGCCTTTCGATCAGCTAATCATAATATATATTTTTTCTGTAATCAATGGTTGGTGATTTACTTTGTGTTTGTAAATAAAATCTAACGGAGAATTTAATATTTTTACATTATTTTATTTTTTGTTCAATCCCATGGATTTTGTGTCTAAATTTAACACATAACTAGCCCGTCCAGCCATGTCATTGATGTCTTAAGACACATGTGTAATAACATTTTTGTTAAATTTCATATCACATTGCCACTCATGTAATATCCTCTATTAACTGCATTAAGCCATTTCGTAGAGACAACTGTAAGTAACAGTAAATAACTTATAAGATCACAAATAACTGAATAACCTATATGTTAAGGGAAATAACTCTTACATGAACTATCACCATTGTAAATATAACTTTTGATTTTAAAGTCAATGTCAAATATAGGACCAATAGCAAAAGTAACGACTCTCGAATATGTCAGCACTTTTATAGATTAGTAAGAATTAATGACCAAATTTGAAACAAAGTATACAATAGTTGCCAATATTAAGCTTGATACGTTAATTAAATGTAAACAGAAAATATAATTGTATTTGGGTTTTTTTCTGTTTTAAAGAAGGTAACTAGAACCAAAAATATAAAGGAAGTCGAATTCAACATTAAATTATACAGAATAAGATTTCAACACACGGATTCTCAGCGTATTTTTAAATATATCATTTTCAAGTAAAACGTTTTGTTAGAAACTTAAGGAATCATAACGACGGTACATAATCTTTGGAGAGAAAAGACTTTCCGTTTCGGATCCAGTTTTCCTCGACAGAGGGATCTTGGCTCACACCAAAGAATGATCTCTGTTTGGCATTGGAAAGATAGATCTTTTCTCTGCTTTTCAAACATTTTCAAACATATTACATACAAAATTTGAGACAGATCTCTTCGGTACTTTCTGAGAAATAGCGATAACGAACATTAACTATCAAAATCCAAGAAGGCTGCCTGGCCTCCATCTTGTTGACCGATCGGTCCCAAAACAAAATATGCACAACTAGGGCCATAGGGGAACCTGCATTAGAAATTTGAGACAGATCCCTTTATTACTTTCAGAGAAATAGTGATAACAAGCATTGTTAACGAACGGAAGGATGGACCGCGGACGAAAAACGATTTGAATAGCCCACCCTCTGATGATTGTGGGCAAAAAACTTATAAAAGTTAAAGATAATTATTGGTCCCTTTCAAATACGTATCCATATATACTTTTGCGTAAACGTATACCGTTTATTGCAAATAGCCCTATAGGAAGCCTGATCTGACCGTAAATCTAGGTGGAACAGGTAACTTACTCCACAAAACATGCAAGCCATATCTGCTTCATCCTTTTTGGCAATAACAACATAATCTGACTTTGTAGATTTAGATAAGGAAAAAATCCTTAAACACAATATGTTCAGAGTAAATCCTATCGTCACGGCAAGTTGTGTTAATTTTGAATTCGCCTACCATTACTTTATGACTGTATTGTATGCCCGACGACACGTAGTACTGTCCAGGAATGCATATGGTTCCATAAGTCAGCAAACTTTATTTTTTCGTGATTCAGATTTGATGAATTTTATTTGATGGCACTCGGATATTTTATTTGATGACACTCGATATGAAAACATTCTATATTCTCCTCTGTCCATCTTTACCTATCATTCCTTCTAGGACTCTATCAGTGATACAATGAACCACTTTCTTTTCGCGAGATTCATCTTTATGCGTCAATTTGTGAGAGTTCATAAAATGCTGATTCAAATGTTTACAAATAAAAAAGACATAACGACAAGTTGAAACTGCATGTAGGCTTAACAGCTTTTTGACAACAATAAACAATAGATGGGAGAAAATTATCAAATACACTGTTTAATAATATGTGTTTGTATTACCTTAATCAGTTTATTTCCGCATGCAGGTTTAACAAAATATAATGCAAAACGTGAACACGTATCGAGTTAGCTTATTGAATGTATGGCGCAATAAGGTATCCAGAAAATGTAGTGTAACCCTTAGCAAAAATATTCTGCGAATTGTTGTTGCCGTTTTTTTACCCAAACCATATCTCCGACAGCTAAGTATAATACTACCGTTCTAGTGCCAGTGTCGTGCACTGTTTGGGAAAATGTAATCCCAACAGCGACGCAATTTTTAACAATAGATAAATGCATGCTGTTGCTAGCAGAACTATCAGGTAGACCTGTACAAGTGAATGAATACAGTCCAGCGATTAGTGCCGTGAAGTGTCTATCTCTGGAGTCCATTCCTTATCTACAGGATTAACTCCAATTACCTTGTTGTTTTGTACACCACTTTTGATTTTAAATTTCCAAGTCATCTACACTGTAGTTTTATACCTATTTTGATATTGTTTCAACAATATTTCAGAATTTCACCTAAATCCCAATGGCTTGTTGAATGAAATTACACATGGTATGAATATATCCAAGATTTCCCTAGAGAGGTAGAAATTTCAAATCCTCTGAATTCAATGTAACCGTTCTGGGGGCACCGACTGTTGGGGAATCATTGTTATATGCGATCATTTTAGCAAGACGCTTTCAAACAAACGCTTAAATTGCAAGTTTCACATGTCAATTCTTTACCACATCAGACATTGGACAGAAATGTCCTTTTTGTAATAAAAGTCACTAACGTCACCTTATTATACCGCTTTAATTAAGAAATTAATATTCCTCTTTCACTGTCGGTGGACATGCTGACATTGAATTTACATATAGTTGTCCAACCCAAAAGCATGCTTCACGCATTCCGTTCATGAATGTTATTCATCTCATATAACACAGGCAAAGGTAATTCTATGTTGCCATTGTCTATATTGGATTTTTCATGGTTGAATGCACAATGGTAGAGTTACCTGAGCTAATAGACACAGGTAGAAAATTAGCTTATATTAGATATAAAAATGTACTTTATCAACACAAAGACTTGCTATATTTTAAGTAAGAGATAAGCCTCAAACTGTACGATATCTTGGAGAGAGAACAGATCTCGGCCTTGACGGGCCTCAATAGAGTTCTCTCTCAAACATATTGTACAGTTTTCGGCTTATCTCCGTAACTTTAAAAAAAGAATGTTAGTTAGAAAGAAAAGAAAAGATAAGATCCTACACTTAGTCTCCCTTTACGATCATGCAATATGGGTAGCAGCAATGTACAATTTAAGTCCGAGGTTTTAACCATACAGGTATCTTGAACTTCAATTAGACTGTTAACCTATATTTCAGATAACCATACCGCTGTCCCTGGGAGACACCAGCACTTACCTGTGTATATGATGAGTATAAGTCTTCAGTCATAACTATGTTTACGATTACTTTAATAGTTTCTAAGCCAGTTAAGGAGATTTCCTTTTATACCATATTTTTCAAGTTTAAATGATAAGCCAGTATGCCACCGTTCTTCATTTAATTACCGTTTACATAGGATAATACTTTTGATATTTGTTAAACGAATACACATCTAATAGACTAATATAAAAATTAAGGACCTTTGATTAGGTCCATATGGTTATTCAGGGTGACGTCTATAGCAACCGTTCTTCATTTAATCAACATAGAAATAGAATAATTCTTTAGATATTTGACAAACGACTACATATCTAATGGACTAAATTAAAATATTATAAAAATTAAGGACCTTTGATTAGGTCCATATGGTGTTAAACCGCCATTTATTTTATTTAATTCTATCAGTATAACACCATATGGACTTCAACAAAGGGCCATAATTGATAAATATCGCGATAGGTTAAACGTGCAATTACTACAAATAAAATAACTTTTTCTATTTTTTTCATGTCTTTTCTCAGCCACCGTACATACCTTATCCAATCGCAGTTACAACATATATGTATCAGGTTCTCAGCGGGATCATCTAAATACAAATACCTCAATATGAGCCATAAGACCAGTATTGCAATGCAACTAATAAGAAAATTAAAAAAAAAAAAAAACGACGCCGAATTTAAACATGACATTTGGTCTTTGACTTTGTTCACGTTATAGCACTCGAAAGCCAGCCTAACTAAATTTGTGACACGGACTTTAATGTGCATTAGCCACGACGAAAATCATATACTATTAAAATACATAATGTAATCCTATTCTATTATGTACATACATTGCAAAATATTAACTTCCGTGCGTTCTGTCATAGACTGTGAAATTTGCCTTCGTGACGCAACATTACAAATGTTTTGTTCAGGTCCATTAAACCACAGTCGTGTGCGCCATTGTGTTCTAGGTGGGTAGGCATCAATGTTATCTCCAGTTAGATATGTATACATGTGTATACATTTAAGGTAGAGTTATGGCGTATGGCGGATTACCTGCGCTGAAATGGTCGAATACAACGTATAGTATTCAGGAAGTGATAGAAAATCAAAACTTTCAACTTCCTATGTTGGTCAAAGTAGAAGAAGGGATATTAAGCGAGACTGATTCTGAAACATTTTCTACCGACGATCTCATTAAGTTCGATTGTATAAAATCTATACCAAAAGTCGTAGCTTGTTGTGTGGACTGGATGGGACAATGTACCACCCCCGATACCCTTCGTGAGGATGCACACGGCTATGTTGAGAGGAACATGGACTTAACCATCCCTCTACGGTACAAGGGCATGGTCAAAAATTATCACCCAGAGGCTGGCATTAAGATATACCGTAACATCAAGGAAGTGATCAAAGACCGCCCGCGATATGTTATGACTACTAACGGTATGGTAACAAGAGGAAAAGTTACAGTACCGAACAATTCAACACTCGAGGTTCTTGGATGCATTCCTGGAAAAGGTGTCATTTTTCAGTTGCTAGATAAATATGGGACAAACCTAGAGATGAATATTGATGACAAGTGTAGACTACGTCTATTGCCTGACGATACAGAATACACCTTACAAGATGCCATCCATAGATTTGGGTTTCCTCAGTACGTCACATTCGTGAGAGATCGTAGTCTGAATATTGAGACTTCTAACGTACAGGAGGCGGCAGAACACTCCAAAATATTCGAGGGCACCGTGAAAATTAAGAGGATTGTTGAACTGAAAACAATAATTGGTCACTACAAGCCTCCGGAAATGACGTCGATTGACACCACTCGTCGATGTCAGAGAACGTTGGTGATCATTCCCCTCGAAAGTCCGACGGCGAAAGAGATCGAAGTCAGAGTTGCCCTAAACAATGAAGACGACGACGACTACGAATTGATCATGGCCAGGAATTTTTCCAATACAAATGCAGTAAACGAGGAAAATATTGACGGAACCATCTACATGGACTTTCTCAAAACACCAAAAACAGCTTTTGTTGAGTATGAGAATATCGCAGATGTTCCTCCACGGACGCCAAGAAGATCGGTAATACGTTTTATATATTTTTCTCTCAACGTGTTTAAGGTCCAATTTCAGGTCTACAGGCCTTTAAGAAGTATTTAAAAAAAAACCTAGAATATGGCACCAATGTGACATTGAATGAACAAACTTGGTAGTCATTTATGTCAGCATACTACAAGCTATATACTCATATAAGGTATCTAGACTTTCTAGAACGAACTTCACCAGAAATCATTGGAAAACTGGAAAAAGGTCCATGTTATCTTGAATGTAGGTCAATCATATTGACAAACTCGGTAGGTATGTTTGTCAGCATGCTACAAGCCTATTATTATGTATCTTGGCCTTTCAGAACGTCAACAAAATTAATTTGACCCTTTGTTCCCTAAGATATCCAACAATGATACTGACAAAAGTTTTAAAACGGAAGTGATGTCATAGCGGGCATATTGTATTCTAATTAACTGGCAGAGACTCTAAAAAACGGAATTAGAAGAATAAGAAAATTAACGAAAACAATAGGCATTTGCGTCATTGGTGAAAAACCCTTATAATAAGATAGGACAATTTATTACAATGGCCTAAGATGAGGTTACACCACAAACAAATGCAAGATTCCGTGGATAACCTTTGTTAACAGCCGTCAGTTTACATTTCCTTTTTAAAACTCAAAAGCCGTTTAGAAATAGTTGTGAAACTTTTTAAAGCCATGGTCATTTACCATGCATGCAATATGTGCTGGTATATGATTATCTGTATAACTTGGGAGGCTGCAGTATGTTCGTGTTGTGTCTTCAAGACGTAACAACACATCCCACCCAGTCACATTAAACAAGACAACCAGCGAATACTTTTATGAAACGTTTCTATGACTAGTATGACGTGTACACTGTCACCTTCATTTCAGAAGAAAATCTACTTTATTGGCTTTTGGTTCAAGTTGAAATTATAAATTATGTGTTTCGTCGTACATATGTATGTCCGCGCGCCGGATTCTTCATAATATACCAACTGTTTACGCGACAACAAAGCCAAACAATATATTAAAATTGTATATGAAAAAGAAAGAAACAGAATTTTGTTAGATTACTCGTATATCTTAGTCAAAATACATGTCTTAATATTTTATTAAACGCAAGCAAATCAGTAGTGTAATCAAAACCGTTAGTATAATCTTGCAACCATATACAATCACAAGACAATCACAACTTGTGACCCCATAATTGTTCACGTAGAAAAAATACAGATGTTGATTAATGAAATGATCACTGTAAACGTGTGCTACGGTGCAAATTGACTCCTGGTTAAATCAATCCGTAGCCTAAGAAAAGTTATGGCTTCCTCCCCACATCCCACCGTTTGCATGCAGTCGAAGACACCGAAGAAACACACCCCATCCGATCACATTATACTTGTTATGTATTTAGATAATGGAATTGGAGATTGCAGGACGGAGGGCGGGACTAATGCAACATCAACTAAGCTTTGATGGGTTCAGAATTATCAAGAAGTCAAATAAAATGGATGACTTCACAAATTGCCATATATAGTTGGGCTACATGTGGATGTGATGAGAATCACACCAGGCCGCGTCGAGCAGTTCTTGTATTGGCTATCAAATACGGTAACGCTTGTCCAATCAGAAGACCATGCGTTTGTTCTCGGTCAGGTAACCGTGTCTTATTCATGTATGGTATTGCTGGGGCCGTGATTATGTTACACACACGCGAGCCGTCTGTTAGAGGGAAGAGTAGCAACGGTTGACCTGGACGTATTATTACATTTTCGCCCTAAATGAAGATTTTAGGCATTGCTTGTTGTATTTTATTTTTATCGTACAATTAACGTGGTCTATGTTCATTTCAACAGGCATTGGACTTTCGGTAATTTATCAACGATGCGATTAATGCTGCTGGAATCATGGAGCCTTCGACAGTGCATGGGATGACTGATATGACCAATAGACTTTAACGAGTAAGACTGTGAACTCATGTTCTATACTATGAAGCGTTTACTTACAGGAATATTTTATCTCCGAGCACGCTTTTGAATCACTTCATGCAGGTTTTTTTATTGCATTATTGTTTTTGTATGCCTTATGTACGTTTAGATAGAAAAATACACGCAGAAATAACTTTACAATTACTAATAATATTGTACAGATGTGAAATGAAATTTTAGACCATAGCTGGGCTGCATGGTCTGATAGTATATACTCATTTCAATGCATTGTAGATGTAAAAAAAAAATGTTTCTTGAGTATGAAATTTACGGCACCTAGAACATTTTAACATTTTATCTTAAAAGTTTCCAAATAATATTGATTGATTGTAACAGTTGTATATTTTCAGTATATTATCATTATTTTACTTTCTAAACTCTCGACGCGATTGTAATAATTAAGTGTAAGCTAATTGTATTTTAAATCTAGAGAATTGTACATCCAAATAATTCAATTTTTTATCGCGCCTTTTGACTGTTCCGAAAATAGTTGGTACCCGCGAACTCAAATGAACGATTTTACTCTTCTTACGAGACCGACGTTATCCACACATTCCTCTATATTTACTTAATAATATATATATATATATACGTGTACATGTATGGGTGTAACTGAAGAGGATAAGAAGTCTAAATACTATATTTCATTTTGAAATGTCCTATCTCCAATATTTGTCATACTTATGAATTTATGATATAGAGTGATAATGAATATTGAATTATTGATAAACATATTTATTGATGCTCTCGTGTAATCTTGAAGTTTTAACATACTTTCTTGATTTTAATGTAATTAGTGATAGCCTAAATCACAAATATTCGCCATTAACGAATTTTTGCAAATTATTACATAAACATTCATTATGAAACGTAAAACAAAAAAAACATTAGCGAATCCCGTGTTATTGTGAACAATTTGGATGGATGCCGTTTGATAAACAGGTCTGATCTGTACGCTAGTCCGTCTTTGCATATTACATATATAGTTATCTCCATGCGGAACGTATTCATTGTGACGTCTTTATTTTGTAACAAAACTCGCGTCGTTTTCCCTGAAAAGTATGACGTTACGCTCACAAACACGTGATGTTATAATCAATAACTACCCGCAAGGGCAGATAACTATGTAATATGCAAAGACGGACTAGCCATAACCGAGTCAGACTCCCGTAAGGTTTACAAACGCAACACATAGCTGTTCCTATTTACGTGAGAGAAACCATGCGGTCATCTATCAAGGTAAAATACTATCTAATAAGAGCGACTGGAGTAGTTGCAAACGACGTCACCTGACCCCTGGCGTTAGATCGGCCTGCAAAACGTAGAGCTATCTAGGCACAGAGCTATCTAGTTTTGTTATCGACACACTGGCCACATAGTGAAGACTTACTGACAAACCTCGTTAATGGGAAATACAATAACTTTCACAAAAACATGTTTATGTCTTATGTAAATCGAAATTTCATTGCATGCTTTGACTAAATAGAGGTTATTCCTTGTTTTCTTATGAACACCGGTTATATTTTATCGAGTGAGATGAAAACTCTGTTATTCGCACGAGTAAGAGTAAGTCTCTATCTCACGAGAAGAAATATTACTGGTATTCGTCATGATACAATGATTATTAAATTTTGTTTTTGCTTACATTTACAGAGGACCATCACTACTAGTTCCGTCATTGTACATTACAGAGTAATTGGCCCTTGCGGTTATTACGTCGTTTATTTGAGAGCATAAAGTCATGTTTCTGCACACACAAAATATGACGTCATTTTCGCGCACAAATTACTATTAAGGTAACAATTATTTCCACTGTCAATGCTGTATTCCGATTGGTCAAAAGCGAGTGAAAATATCCAAATTGATATTTTCACTGGAGTGAAGTATATATTCATGTTCACCGTAAGACTGTCAAAACAAAAACCCCCAAATACACATGCCACACACTTCAATCAACAAATTCGTATGTGTCACCCTTAAATGAACATATCTATCATTAAGACGTTATTTTGAAGTCTTTCGATCAGTTAATCATAATAGATATTTTTTATGTAATCAATGGTTGGTGATTTACTTTGTGTTTGTAAATAAAATCTAACGGAGAATTTAATATTTTTACATTATTTTCTTTTTTGTTCAATCCCATGGCTTTTGTGTCTACATTTATCACATAACTAGCCCGTCCAGCCATGTCATTAATGTCTTAAGACACATGTGTAATAACATTTTTGTTAAATTTCATATCCACTCATGTAATACCCTCTATTAACTGAAGTAGGCATTTCGTAGAGACAACTGTAAGTAACAATAAATAACTTATAAAATCACAAATAACTGAATAACTTATATGTTAAGGGATATAACTCTTACATGAACTATCACCATTGTAAATATAACTTTTGATTTTAAAGTCAATGTCAAACATAGGACCAATAGCAAAAGTAAAGACTCTCGAATTTGTCAGCACTTTTAAACCTATATTCGCGTCGTCAACTGATCAGTTGACTACGCTAATATAAGTAGGTTTATAGAAGATATTTCAAACTAGGACCTATTCTGAAAAAACCTAGACTGGGATAATAGTTTCCATTATTATAATACCACATTGCTTACAAATAATAGTATGTTCAACACTTCACTTACTTTAACGTTGATTCTTCATTTAAAACGCAGTAGATTGTAATAATGTTATAAGTTTACTGCCGTTAATATAGAACTATTTTCAATATATACATTTTACATCATCTGGGACAACTATGATGCCTTAAAGACAATCAAATGATTAGTTGTGTCTCGTTAATGTATATGTTATTATTGTAGCTTATTTGTTAAATATTTAATTAGCAACATTAACATAATTTTTGTACTGACACGACAAAATATAAGAAAAATACGATTGAAGATTCACTGAGAAAAAATATCATGATTATCCTACCTACTGATCTAGATCAAAGGGAATGTTTTTGCATTTTTACCTTTTTAAATGTCGTGCTGACAAATCATGTGTTCTTTAAAAAGAAACATACAAATTTCGTTTTGATATTTTAACTTCGGACAAGGATTTTGTTATAATATACGATTGTTTGGTCGGTTGGTTCTCACCAGGGAAGGTTGAAAGATCGTATTTCATGCCCTGTAGTCTATACTCCCAGCAATAAAGACCAGCGTTAGAAGCGTTAAAATTAACCTGTTGCCCCTATTGTATAATCGTTAAAGGCGATTAAATGAGGGATCTTATTTTTCCTCGTCTTCCTACCTCCTTTCTAACGTCTCCCTTGACACTGCCTAGCTATTTTGGCCTTTCGCTTGGAGCTAACCTCTGTCAAAAAGATGCGATTCTGTCCCCTGGTCGGGACACACCATACTGGTAGTTTCTGTTCCTGTTTAACGGTCAGTATAAATAGAGGGAGGGACTTGATCCGTGTTTCTGGCGTTATGCTGCAGTGAGAGAGCACTTTAAAACGGATGACAGGTTCACTATCACATAGATACACATCCCAAAATAAATAAGCACCTACTTAACACACAAAACAAACCACATACAAGAGAGGGCCTCCTTAAATAATCCTGGTTTTAATAGGATGTTAATTAAATCAACCAATCAACCTATTCATGAATAATGAATTATCCAACACATTTGTCCTTTGCGATTACCCAGGAGGTGCAAACCTTGCGAGCTGCCAAAGACCTCACGGAACCCATGATGAAATACCCAAACGCTTCTGAGGTAATCGATGACTATAGCTCTGATACAGTCACAACTGGACCGGTACAGGGGTTGAAGGATGTTTATTGTCAACAAGAAGTGTGCAAGGTAAATCTGGACTGATGACCTCGGGTAGCTAGCAATGTATACATTAAACGTGTCTCAGTTTGATAATTTGATATATTCTTTCCCATGAGTCAATTCATTCTTAATTCATGGTTTTATAAAGTATTTGAATTGATTAATATATGGCAAAAACAATTAACAATACATGTACATGTTTATGAATAGCATGATTCATACTTGCAGATGGCAATTTATCTAGGATACGAAGAGTACCTGACATCGGTGAGTTTGAAATTAATCTGTATGTTTAGTATAATAAGACAATTGGATTTAAAAAATATCACAAACCTCTTTTTCACATACGTTATAATGGCAAGTGTTTTGGTTTTTTGTTTGGTTTCGGTTATTAAATTTACGTCCTATTGACAGCCGGGGTCACTTAAAGACTGGCAACATAGATATGGTGTCTTGCGTATGTAAAGTGCGAGGTGATGCAGTATATTCGTGTTGTGTCTTCTTGTGTAGTGGAGATCTTGCCCTTTTTATATTGTTATATCACTGAAGTATGCTGCAGAGGACACCAAACAATACAACGCCCGGTCATATTACACTGACAACTGTCGAACCAGTCGTTCCCCTCCCTTAATGCTGAGAGCTCGGTAGGAGCACTTTTATAAGTGTAATCTCAATATATTAATATTGTTTAAGGTCTCACTCCAGTGAAAATATCAATTTGGATATTTTCACTCGCTTTTGACCAATCGGAATACAGCATTGACAGTGGAAATAATTGTTACCTTAATAGTAATTCGTGCGCAAAATGACGTCATATTTTGTGCAGAAACATGACTTTATGCTCTCAAATAAACGACGTAATAACCGCAAGGGCTAATTACTCTGTAATATACAATGACGGAACTAATTAATTAATTATTTAATTAATTAGTGATGGTCTTCTGTAAATGTAAGCAAAAACAAAATTTACTATTCATTGTATCATGACGAATACCAGTAATATTTCTTCTCGTGAGATAGAGACTTACTCTTACTCGTGCGAATAACAGAGTTTCCATCTCACTCGATAAAATATAACCAGTATTCACAAGAAAACAAGGAATAACCTCTGTTTAGTCAAAGCGTGCAATGAAATTTCGATTTACATAAGACATAAACATGTTTTTGTGAAATTATTGTATTTCCCATCAACGAGGTTTGTCAGCAAGTCTTCACTATGTGGCCAGTGTGTCGATGCCAAAACTAGATAGCTCTGCGCCTTTGTATATTGATGGGGCACGTTTTGCAGGCCGATCTAACGCCAGGGGTCAGGTGACGTCGTTTGCAACTACTCCAGTCGCTCTTATTAGATAGTATTTTACCTTAATAGATGACCGCATGGTTTCTCTCACGTAAATAGGAACAGCTATGTGTTGCGTTTGTAAACCTTACGGGAGTCTGACTCGGTTATGGCTAGTCCGTCTTTGCATATTACATAGTTATCTGCCCTTGCGGGTAGTTATTGATTATAACATCACGTGTTTGTGAGCGTAACGTCATACTTTTCAGGGAAAACGACGCGAGTTTTGTTACAAAATAAAGACGTCACAATGAATACGTTCCGCATGGGAGATAACTATGTAATATGCAAAGACGGACTAGCGTACAAATCAGACCTGTTTATCAAACGGCATCAATCCAAATTGTTCACAATAACACGGGATTCGCTAATGTTTTTTGTTTTTGTTTCAAAACGAATGTAGAACAAACAATTTATGTAATAATTTGCAAAAATTGCTTCACTGAATTGTCATTGGCATTCAGCTGCCCTACTTATAGGTTGTTAGAATTGCATTTGCTGCCACCATTGCATGCGTAAAGAGCGACTAAACTTGGAAGATTATTTTTTCTATTCTTTCCCTATGACGAAGGCTTTGGGTTCTGTCGCCTGGCCTGCTAATTAGCGCTCATCGTATAGTGAGTAGGCGGGCGACTGGTTTATCAATATATTGTGTAGGTGGGGGTGTGCTGTTCAGTGTTTATGGCGTAATTCTTCAGTGAGATAGCACTATAAAAAGGACAAGCGTCCAACTATACAAGGAAATAAAACATTAATATACCGTAGCTTACGCAAACAAGAGTTGGCCCTTCTAAGTTCGAGTAGCGACGACATGCACCTTTCTATTGTTAAAAGTAGTGTAAATGTTGGATTATTGTATTCTCACATTGGTTTTGATGAAGGTTCTAGAACGATTGTGTTATCTTTGGCTCTCGGAGATAAAGTGTGGATCCGAAACACGGACAACTCGCCGAATATCTTTGCAGGAGGATATACAAAGTTTTCCGGATTTCTGATACCGCCTTACAATAGGTATGTTTGTCCAACTGAATTACATATATCCATAAAGTTTTGGATTTGTGTTGTATTAATCCGCACATATGGAGTCTGTCGTTAAGTGACCCTAACAATTGAATCGACCGAACAACCAGCTAAACGTCATGACAACAACCGCTTGAGGTCTCCACAATACACGCTATGTCTCGTGACTGCATGCTTATTTGAAACGGTATATTCGTTTTTTATGTCTCCTAGTAACACAGGAAACTCCAATTATGAAGTCGCAGAAGCATACAGTCACTGAACGGAATAACATATCAATATATACTGTTACGTCCTATTTCGCTGTAACATACAGTCACTGAACATAATAACATATGAAACGGGTCAAATTATACTGCAACGTCATTGTCTACTATTTAAAATAGTCGCAAACGTCTATTGAGTCTATCTGGTTTGGTTCTTGGCACTAATAGGTTATTACTAGTTCGACACTTGGAAACTTTCTTTGGCAGACATAAATAACTCAAACTCGTAACTAAATTACAATTTATAATATTTAATGGTACAACACATTCATCAACATTCACATCCACGCCCTAAAACATATGTCTAAATAAATTCCCTCCAAAACCGGAAGCTATTGCAGGTTAATGGCGAATATTTGTGATTTAGGCTATCACTAATTACAATAAAATCAAGAAAGTATGTTAAAACTTCAAGACTACACGAGAGCATCAATAAATATGATTATCAATAATTCAATATTCATTATCACTCTATATCATAAATTCATAAGTATGACAAATATTGGAGATAGGACATTTCAAAATGAAATATAGTATTTAGACTTCTTAACCTCTTCTGTTACACCTATACATGTACACGTGTATATATATTATTAAGTAAATATAGAGGAATGTGTGGATAACATCGGTCTCGTAGGAAGAGTAAATCGTTCATTTGAATATTCGCGGGTACCAACTATTTCCCAAACAGTCAAAAGGCGCGATAAAAAATTGAATTATTTGGATATACAAATATCTAGATTTAAAATACAGTTAGCTTACACTTAATTATTACAATCGCGTCGAGAGTTTAGAAAGTATGATAATATACTGAAAATATACAACTGTTACAATCAATCAATATTATTTGGAAACTTTTAAGATAAAATGTTAAAATGTTCTAGGTGCCGTAAATTTCTCTTTTTTTAAACATTTTTTTTACATCTATAAAGCAGTGTAATGAGTATATACTATCAGACCATGCAGCCTAGCTGTGGTCTAAAATTTCATTTCACATCTGTACAATGTTATTAGTAATTGTAAAGTTATTTCTTCATGTATTTTTCTATCTAAACGTACATAAGGCATACAAAAACAAGAATGCAATAAAATACTTGCATGAATTGATGCAAAAGCGTGCTCGGAGATAAAATGTTCCTGTAAGTAAACGCTTCATAGTATAGAACATGAGTTCACAGTCTTACTCGCTAAAGTCTGTTGGTCATATCAGTCATCCCATGCACTGTCGAAGGCTCCATGATTCCAGCAGCATTAATAGCATCGTTGATAAATTACCGAAAGTCCCATGCCTGTTGAAATGAACATACACCACGTTAATTGTACGATAAAAATAAAATACAACAAGCAATGCCTAAAATCTCCATTTAGGGCGAAAATGTAATAATACGTCCAGGTTAACCGTTGCTACTCTTCCCTCTAACAGACGACTCGCGTGTGTGTAACATAACCTAGGCCCCAGCAACGCCATGCATGACTACTCCTGCTCGATTCGTTCTGAAAAGCGGCTACCGGCGTACGCCGGTCACGTGACCGGGCGACAACCGGGCGATCTGGCAAAACTAGCATAACCGGCGTATTCCAATATGACGGACATTTCTTCAGAGCTTTAGTAACATTTTGATTTTTGCATCAAACATACAAAGACTGAATGTAAGTTGATCAAATAGATAGCATGGTATTCTAATTTGGTTAATATTGTGACAACACGATGTTTTGTCAGTGTATGCAGTTAAATCTATTTATGATAAGGATGTATCACTTACGGTTGATAGATAGATAGATGTTCCTACTGATAACCGATTACTTACGAGGTCTGTTTATTGTGTAAAGATGTCAAGTAATCGATGTATTGAAGCACATGTTTCTGCTACAGGGCGCAGCCATTATTGTTATGACAGCTGCGGAGCTGGCCGATAGCTTATAATTAGTTTCGTATTTTGTATTACTAGTGCTTCCGGTTGTTGCAGACGATGTTTTGAATGTGTGGTGTAAAGGAAAGTGAGTTACTAGAGTTATATTACGTGTATTAATGTTTATAGAAGATAAACATTGTTTTGTATGATTATTGATGTTGGTTAGAGATTATCCAGCGAGTGATCCAGCAATTTCCAGCGAATCCAGCAATCGCTTCACGTGCTAATATTCTATAGATGACGTGATCTTTGAAACCAGTCAGTCTGCGTCTGTCTGTGTCCGAGGTCGGTTGTGTTTGTTGTTGTTAGTGTGTAGCGATGGACAGAGAGGTGATTTCCTCAGTTCCTGAGCTTGTAATGTTTGTGTATCATGTTACATGTAGTTTATATGTGTGGGGATGGATTTATGGGATTATTCATGTTAATTTTAGGAATTTATTTGGTACTGAGAAGCTGGAAATACTTTGTAAAGATGCATCTGTTACTGTTACGTTAGGTTCAGTTGTTATTGGATTATATTTATTTATTGATGTGAAGTCTAGATTATAATGAAGATGTCAATAGATAGTTGGAATGGAATCTTGAGTATGTTTGGAGATGGTGAAATATTGCTGATATTGTGAACCTTTATTTTATGTGTCTTATTAATAAATGTCTAAGTTTGTACCTGTATTTTGGAATCCTGGTTGTTTCTTAGAGGATTTAAGAACTATTCAGGTGAATCTATGGTGTAACTAAGTCGTCAATGGTTAGGGTAGTTAGGCAAGAGTCTTCTACCCCTCAAATACTTATGTGGCGGTAGCCGCGCTACCACTGGTTATTTTCAAGTCGGTTCAGGATACAGAGTCCTGACCACTTGACCGTCACAATATTATGTTATGGTAAACATTTATTACGCTAAAATTTCCGTTAGCACGAGTAAGAAAAATATTTCTACTTGTACGTTTACAACTTTTACATTAGACAAATTAAAATGGATTAAATAGTCGACGCATGTGCGTGGTTGTCTCTGTTTCATAATAAATGAGTGATTGTTTTTCAGATAGTAATGGTAGAGTTAATAATAGAATGTGTATTTGGAAAAAAGCGATATTGCCAATAAAAAATAGCTTTCGAATATTCGTATTATTCAATTCCGGGCCAAGAAATTCATAAATCATTAGAGTTTAAAATCAATAGGATACCGTGACTGGATAATGTCATGTTGTTGTTTCGCCTTTTGGAAAATGAACAACCCCTCCATTCTCATTTTTCTTCATCGTGCATGATACACGTGTAAGCTGTTTTATTCCAAAAGAACAAATATAAGAAATTGCATCATACTACATTAATCTCTTTTGTTGAAGTTTCTTATGAAATAGAAAATACATATGGTGGCCTATATCTGCCATGTCGCATTGTCGTTCACAAAATCGCTCCGCGCGTTCCTGTTGTAATGCACATTTGATGTAATGTATGGTGCATTGTAATTTATATTGTAGAATTACATACATATAATATGAGATAATGTTCTAGCATTACACGCCAATCATTGTTTATTCTTACTAAAATTCAACAGATCGCTGAAACACCGATTAGTAAAGTATGAGTTATCTTAATAAACTGGGTTTAAATTGATACCTTGGTGTGGCATTGTTGTAACTTTATGTAAACTATTTTATTCATTCATTTCTTACTACATGTCACCAGTAGAATTCTTTTTCTCATGTCTTGACATAGGAATTAACAATGCCCGTACAATCATATTCACTTTTGAGCATTCTTTCTGAATTATGTATTTACAATGTACATGTAGGTATAATACTGTACATATAAATCTATTTTCTTATGTTACACTCTGAATTACATGTGTTTGACGAAAACGATTCATTACAACTTTAAAATGTGTTGTTTTCGAAAGTGTAAAACCTCAGAATAAACCTTAAAAATATGTTTTTATTGTTATTGATAAACAGTCCAAGAGAAGTCATTGAAATTTCATGTACTTGGAATAAAACATTTAATTTTTATATACATTAGATTTACAAATTTTATTATAATCAGACTAATAGAATGTACATGCATAGGCATTTGGTTCTATAAAATGCCGCGACACCGTACGTATTGCACTATATAGAGAAAAAATATCTATAGAGCAAAACCTGGGATATATATATATATCTAAGTCTATACATCACTGCACATCTCGATGTATTCGCTTCATAAATGTATATCTACATACCTGTGTGTATCAAAAGAGGTTTCAATTCCTGTCCGTTAATGAATACAACAGGAAAATCATAATGTTTGGAGAATTTACGTCTGAACGGAATGAGTTTTGCTTAAAGAAAGTTTCGTCTACAAATATCTAACCTTTATTCCGCCATCTTGCGCCGGTATTAGCCGGTGATTCAAAACCGGCTGATCCGGCGTACGCCGGTCGCGCAACCGGCGCACTTTTTCATTGAATCGAGTGACTTAGCCGCCTCGCCGGGTCGCCGGCGGCCGCCCGCTCTTGACGAATCGAGCAGGGGTAATAAGACACGGTTGCCTGACCGAGAAGAAACCCATGGCCTTCTGATTGGACAAGCGTTACCGTATTTGATAGCCAATACAAGAACTGCTCGACGCGGCCTGGTGTGACTCTCATCACATCCACATGTAGCCCAACTGTATATGGCAATCTGTGAAATCATCTAATTTTTTGACTTCTTGATAATTCCGAACCTATCAAAGCTTGGTTGACGTCTCATTAGCCCCGCCCTCCGTCCTGCAACCTCCAATATCATTTTCTAAATACATAACAAGTATAATGTGATCGGATGGGGTGTGTTTGTTCGGCGTCTTCGACTGCATGCAAACGGTGGGATGTGGGGAGGAAGCCATAACTATTCTTAGGCTACGGACTGATTTAACCAGGAGTCAATTTGCACCGTAGCACACGTTTACAGTGATCATTTCATTAATCAACATCTGTATTTTTTCATCTTGAACAATTATGGGGTCACAAGTTGTGACTGCATATGGCTGGAAGAGTTATACTAACGGTTTTGATTACACTACTGATTTGCTTGCGTTTAATTAAATATAAAATGTATTTTGACTAAGATATACGGGTAATTTAACAAAATTCTGTTTCTTTTCTTTTTCATCTACAATATTTATATATTGTTTGGCTTTGTTGTCGCGTAAACAGTTGGTATATTATGAAGAATCCGGTGCGCGGACATTCATATGTACGACGAAACACATAATTTATTATTTCAGCTTGAACCAAAAGGCAATAATGTAGATTTTCTTCTGAAATGATGGTGACAGTGTACACGTCATACTAGTCATAGAAACGTTTCATAAAAGTATTCGCTGGTTGTCTTGTTTAATGTGACTGGGTGGGGTGTGTTGTTACGTCTTGAAGACACAACACGAACATACTGCAGCCTCCCAAGTAATACAGATAATCACATACCAGCACATATTGCATGCATGGTAGGCTATTCATAAATGACCATGGCTTTAAAACATTTCACTACTATTCCGAAACGGCTTTTGATTTTTAAAAAGGAAATGTAAACTAACGGCTGTTAACATAGATTACCTAAGGAATCTTGCATTTGTTTGTGGTGTAACCTCATCTTAGGCCATTGTCATAAATGTTCTCATCTTAATAAAAGTTGGGTTTTTTTACCAATGGTGCAAATGTCTATTGTTTTCGTTAAGTATCTTATTCTTCTAATTCCGTTTTTTGTAGAGTCTCTGCCAATTAATTAGAATACAATATGCCCGCTATGACATCACTTCCGTTTTAAAACTTTTGTCAGTATCATTGTTGGATATCTTAGGGAACAAAGGGTCAAATGAATTCTTGTGAAGTTCTTGAAGGCCCAGATACCTAATAACAGGCTTGTAGCATGCTGACAAACATACCTTCTGAGTTTGTCAATATGATTGACCCAAATTCAAGATAACATGGACCTTTTTCCAGTTTTCCAATGATTTCTGGTGAAGTTCGTTCTAGACAGCCTAGATGCCTTATATGAGTATATAGCTTGTAGTATGCTGACATAAAAGACTACCAAGGTTGTTCATTCAAGGTCACATTGGTTCCAAATCCTTAAATTTTTAAAATACTTTTAAAAGGCCTATATACCTGAAATTGGACCTATAACACGTTGAGAGAAAAGTATATAAAACGTATTACCGATCTTCTTGGCGGCAGTGGAGGAACATCTGCGATTTCCTCATACTCAACAAATGCTGTTTTTGGTGTTTTGAGAAAGTCCATGTAGATGGTTCCGTCAATATTCTCCTCGTTTACTGCATTTGTATTGGAAAAATTCCTGGCCATGATCAATTCGTAGTCGTCGTCGTCTTCATTGTTTAGGGCAACTCTGACTTCGATCTCTTTCGCCGTCGGACTTTCGAGGGGAATGATCACCAATGTTCTCTGACATCGACGAGTGGTGTCAATCGACGTCATTTCCGGAGGCTTGTAGTGACCAATTATTGTTTTCAGTTCAACAATCCTCTTAATTTTCACGGTGCCCTCGAATATTTTGGAGTGTTCTGCCGCCTCCTGTACGTTAGAAGTCTCAATATTCAGACTACGATCTCTCACGAATGTGACGTACTGAGGAAACCCAAATCTATGGATGGCATCTTGTAAGGTGTATTCTGTATCGTCAGGCAATAGACGTAGTCTACACTTGTCATCAATATTCATCTCTAGGTTTGTCCCATATTTATCTAGCAACTGAAAAATGACACCTTTTCCAGGAATGCATCCAAGAACCTCGAGTGTTGAATTGTTCGGTACTGTAACTTTTCCTCTTGTTACCATACCTGTAGTAGCCATAACATATCGCGGACGGTCTTTGATCACTTCCTTGATGTTACGGTATATCTTAATGCCAGCCTCTGGGTGATAACTTTTGACCATGCCCTTGTACCGTAGAGGGATGGTTAAGTCCATGTTCCTCTCAACATAGCCGTGTGCATCCTCACGAAGGGTATCGGGTGTGGTACATTGTCCCATCCAGTCTACACAACAAGCTACGACTTTTGGTATAGATTTTATACAATCGAACTTAATAAGATCGTCGGTTGAAAATGTTTCAGAATCAGTCTCGCTGAATATCCCTTCTTCTACTTTGACCAACATAGGAAGTTGAAAGTTTTGATTTTCTATCACTTCCTGAATACTATACGTTGTATTCGACCATTTCAGCGCAGGTAATCCGCCATACGCCATAACTCTACCTTAAATGTATACACATGTATACATATCTAACTGGAGATAACATTGATGCCTACCCACCTATAACGCAATGGCGCACACGACTGTGGTTTAATAGTCCTGAACATAAGATTTGTAATGTTTTGTCACGAAGGCAAATTTCACAATCTATGACAGAACGCACGGAGAAGTGTTAGGATTTAGTACACCGTAACAATTAGTTAATATTTTGCAGTGTATGTACATAATACAGTACTGTAGAATAGGATTACATTACGTTTTTTAAAAGTATATGATTTTCGTCATGACTAATGCACATACAAGTCCGTGTCACATATTTAGTTAGACTGGCTTTCGAGTGCTATAACGTGAACAAAGTCAGAAACCAAATGTCATGTTTAAACTCGGCGTCGTTTTCCCTCTTCAACTTTTCTTATTAGTTGCATTGCAATACTGGTTTTATGGCTCATATTGAGGTATGTATATTTAGATGATCCCGCTGAGAACCTGATACATATATGTTGTAACTGCGATTGGATAAGGTATGTACGGTGGCTGAGAAAGGACATAAAAAAAAAGAAAAACTATTTCATTTTTTGTAATTGCACGATTAACCTATCGCAATTTATCAATTATGCCCTTTGTTGAAGTCCATATGGTGTTATACTGGTAGAATTAAATAAAATCAATGGCGGTTTAACACCATATGGACCTAATCAAAGGTCCTTAATTTTTATATTAGTCTATTAGATGTGTAGTCGTTTGACAAATATCAAAAGAACTATTCTATTTATATGTATATTAAATGAAGAACGGTGGCTATAGGAGGTCACCCTGAAGAACCATATGGACCTAATCAAAGGTCCTTAATTTTTATATTAGTCTATTAGATGTGTAGTCGTTTGACGAAATTTTCATAGACAATTTAGCGGGGTTTTCACTATATTTAGTTGACAATACCGTCATTGCCAGGTAAGTTAAGAACTAGGTAATGCATGGGTTTTGAAGTTTTAACCAATAAATGACCTTGACTTTCAGCCCTGAATATGAGTGTTTTAGTGAAGATCTGCATGAAGTTTCATCAGCCGAAGAGAACTCTCATCTTAATCCAATTCATATTTCCAAATTCGTTCGAGCAAATGATAACGAGATCGAATGCGTCTTAACGTCATCTTGGATTTTGTCATTTGAAGTTTCTCAGAACGTACAAAAGGGATCTTTCTGAAATTCCATGTAAATGTTCCCCTTGGTCCCTAATTATGCATCTTGCATTTTGGGACCAATCGAAAAACAACATGGCCGACAGGTGGAGGAAGCAGGGAAAGAAGGAAAAGCAGAGAAAAGATCAGTCTTACAAAGATCCAATAAAGTTCCCTCAATGGTGGGCGCCAAGATCCCTCTGGGATCTCTTGTTATAACAAGTTATTTTTAGAAAAAATATTCCCCTGTAGATTATCTTCAAATAACATAATTGCATGAAAGCTGTAAAACCAATGATAAGTTAGTTATGACCATTTAAACAATTTATTTATGATATGTGTATTTGACCCCTGTGAACTTGAATATGGGTCAAGGTCATTCCTGGTATCTGACTTTATAGCCCATCCCCTGGACAACTTATATATGAAATATGAAGATCCTAGACCTTACAGAACTTCAGGAAAAAAGTTTTCAAGTTATGTTAAAAACAGGACCTTTAACATTTGACCCTTACTGAAAACCGGAAGTTGCCATTTTTTGTAATAACATGTAGAGAGAAAAAGTTTACGCTTAAAATTATCTGCAAAAAATATTATTGGATGAAATCTGTGAAAAGAACTGTTAGTGAGTTATAAGCATTTTTATATTTTAAGATATGACGTCATAGCGGCCATTTTTTTCTTTGATGAAGATGAAAATCATATCAAACGTCAGAGAACATTAGAGGAGTCTTTTCTATAACAATTACAGACTATATAACTCATTCAGTTCGACAATATATAATGTTAAACATTTTGGCGGGAATTTAGCAAAGATCAAAGGATTGTTTTTCAAAATGGCATACAGCATTAACCGGAAGTGCTACCGAAAACTGCCCTGCAGGTAGGGCGTTAGAATTGTACCTGCTACCCCTATTGCATGATCGTAAGAGGCGACTAATTTAGGATCTTATCTTTTCTTTCTTCCTAAATTACTTCATTCTTCCTAACGTCTTCCTTGACACCACCTCACTTTTGGCCTTTGGTTGAGCGCTCGCCCCTGTGAGGAAGGTTCTGGGTTCTGTCCCCTGGCCGAGACACACCAAAGTCTGTAAAAGTGGTAGTTTCTGCTCCTGCTTAGCGCTCAGCATAACGGGAGTGGGACGACTGGTTTGCTCGTTGTCAGTATAATGTGACCGGGTGGGGTGTGTTGCTTGGTGTCTTCGGCGGCATGCTTCAGTGATATAGCACTATAAAAAGGGCAACAGTTCCACTATACAAGAAGACACAACATTAATATACCACAGTCTCCCAAAACACTCACCTCGCACTACATACACGCATCACACCGCATACATGGGAGGCCGTCCTTACATGACCATAGCTGTTAATAGGACGTTAATAAATCAAACAAACAAACAGAACCGAAAACTAAAAGACACCAAATTCATCAGAATGACATTCTGCATCGATATGTAAAAAGAAATTTCGCAAATTCAAAAAAATAAAAATTGGTAAACTTTGATCCCATAGCGAACTTTTTTGTTTGACCTTTGACCTAATTGCTGTAATTGAATAAAAGTTAGTCTTTTATACGATCTATATAAAACATCAAAAATATTTGCTGTATCTTAAACGGTTTTTGAGTTATGGCTGTTTTAAACTTTTTAGGTATGACGTCATGGTGGCCATCTTGGATTTTTGACCTACATTGGTCATTTTGTTCACCCCTTCAACTCATGCCATACAATATAACAATAAGGCCATTGGCATACCTCTTACCATTTTGAAGATCTTTTGGACACAAAAAAGTGTAAAATTAATAATAATATTAATAAAAACAGAACAAAAACCAATAGGTTTTTTTACCACATGGTGAAAAGCCCTAATTATCCCATGTAAATGGTACTCAAATGGAGAACGGTGGCATACTGGCTTATTATTTAAACTTGAAAAATATGGTTTAAAGAGAAATCGGGTAGACTTTTTATAGGACCGGGGTCAAGCACGGGCTACCTAGGGTCAGCTAACATGATTGGTTGTATATTTTTAGTCTTTTAACGTCAGTGTCACGCACCTATAGGTTGACATAGTGCAATTTTAACCCGAACTGCCGTAGGGCGAGAATGGAAGAGAATCTCCTTTCTGGCTTAGAAACTATTTAAGTAATCGTAAACATAGTTATGACTGAAGACTTATACTCATCATATACACAGGTAAGTGCTGGTGTCTCCCAGGGACAGCGGTATGGTTATCTGAAATATAGGTGAACAGTCTAATTGAAGTTAAAGTTACCTGTATAGTTAAAACCTCGGACTTAAAATTGTACATGCTGCTGCCCATATTGCATGATCGTAAAAGGTGACTAAGATAAGGATCTTATCTTTTCTCTTCTTTCCAACTAACTTTCTTTTTTTAACAGTACAAATATTGTATTCTCCCAGCTGAACAGTGATGTGTATATATGTTTGTGAGATTGCATTAAATATATTTATTATTTTTCTGGATTTTTTGTCACTTCTCATTGGTCAAAAACACGCCACGTGATCACCGATAAAAAACTATATTGCACAAATTTTTCCGGAAGTAGTTTATAGAAAAAGTATATTGCACGGTTATTTTTAGCTAACGTTATCATCTACGTTACCAAAACGCTTCGTGTTCCTGGCGCTTTGAAACAAACGCTTTGATGACCTAAGTTTGAAGCGTAACCACAAAATGTTACAGACGACGTTGAATGTTTCGGTTTCTATCAAAGATGATGATGACTTCCAGCTGATAACTTTAAATTTTCATCATAAACACGGTAGGAAATAATCGAATAACATTCATTAAGCATCTGGAGCCATTGAATAGTGAATACGTTTGATATTTATTTTTTAAAAATCCACCTAGACTAGTAACAACATTAGGCCTAGGCTAATCCTACTGTATGTATACGATTTTTATTTTACGGAATGGAATACTAAGCATAATAAAAGCGTGAAGTGCATTAATTGTGTTATGATCCAGAATAGCAGAAATGAGAAACCAGTAGCTAAATTCAAAACACAATTTAATTATATATACAATATTATATAGAGATGGTTTACAATATCTAAAGTAATTGGTGGTGGTACAAGAGTAATACGATGATTTAAAGTGTTACTTATCTGTATGCGAATGTCCTGGTATAATCCTTGATCCTTCCAGGTTTCAAATTAACAATAATCACAAATCCACGAGGAAAATGAATGTCCACAGATGATTTGTAAAGTTCCAGGCAATATGAATAAATCCACACAAAGTGTTGTAATAATCCAGAGATAAAGTCACAATAGCTCTCCCAATAGAATCTTATATGGCGCTGTACAATTCTTGATATGTCTAATTACAGGTCTCATTACAGCTCTGATTAGCCTTGGACAGCTGGTGTATATATAGCTAAACCCTAATTCAGGAATATTGGAGAACCTTCTACTTCTAGAAATATCTAACTAAAACCAGTAAACAAATAAACACACAGAACTTTCTGGAAATAGATCAATCTAGATCCCTACTTATAATCAACAAGTTTACAAACAAGTATGTTTATACATGATATTATTCTAGAAAGTTCTATAGCCTAAATTAATGATATGACCTTTATAGGATGTATTGAATATAAAGCTATAGGAGTTATCTCACTTATCTAATAACTACATTTTATTTAGTGTCATACATAACACACCCCTCCTTAAAGAAAAGAAAGTTTTCTTGAAAAGAAAACTTTCTTGAAATATTAAGTCATATTTAAATCCTTGATAAAGCATCAGCTAGAATATTGTCTTTCCCTTTGATATGTTTGATGTCAAGATTGTACTCTTGCAAAGTCAAACTCCACCTGAGAATTCTTTTGTTTTTGTTTTTCATTTTCCCAATGAATGTCAAAGGGTTGTGGTCGGTGAAGACCAACACAGGCACAATTGTAGTGCAGAGATATACATCAAATTGGTTCAAGGCCAAAATCAACGCTAAACATTCTTTCTCAATGGTAGAATAATTTCTCTGGTGTTTGTCAAACTTTTTCGAGAAATAACAAATTGGATGGTCAATTTGTTCAGAACCTTCTTGCATCAAAACAACACCAACACCTACATCGCTGGCGTCAACAAATAGTTTAAACTGTTTATTAAAATCTGGAGCAGTCAGAACTGGTGAGTTTGATAATATGGCTTTCAATTTCTCAAAGGCAGACTTACATTCGTCTGACCAGACAAATTTGAAATTTTTCTTTAACAAAGCAGTAAGTGGAGCTGTTATAACAGAGAAATTTTGACAAAATTTTCTGTAGTATCCAGCCATACCAAGAAACCTCATCAGCTCTCTCTTGCTTCCAGGAGTTGGAAAATCTATAATTGATTCTACTTTGGCCTGAACAGGTTTAACCTGCCCCTGTCCTACAAAATGACCTAAAAATTCAACAGTTGCATGACAAAATTCACATTTCAATAAGTTTACAGTCAATTTCATGGTAGTGAGTCTCTCGAAGAATTCGCGAATCCCGCGTAGATGGTCTTCCTACGTGTCGTGGTAGTTGATGACGTCATCAATGTATCCATCGCAGCCTTCCAGGTCTGATATCACGCTGTTGAGAAGACGTTGAAATGTTGCCGGGGCATTTTTCATTCCAAACGGCATAACTTTGTACTGGTACAAACCTTGCGAGGTCACAAATGCCGACACTTCTTTAGCTCTTTCTGTTAATGGCACCTGCCAATACCCTTCCAACAGGTCAAACTTGCTTAGTACGTACTTGGCTTTGCCAACTTTGTCAATACATGAGTCAATCCTTGGAATTGGATAAGAGTTTGTTTTGCTGACAGAGTTTACTTTTCTGAAGTCAGTACAGAATCGGTATGTCTTGTCTGGTTTTGGCACCAGAACACATGGAGAACTCCATTCACTTTTGCTTGGTTCAATAATATCATTGTCCAACATGTATTGAATTTCTTTCTTTAAATGTTCTTCTTTCAAAGGATTGACACGGTAAGGATGTTGCTTGACAGGTGTCGCATCCCCCACATCCACGTCGTGATAGATAGCATCTGTTTTGCCTGGTGTATCCGGAAACAAATGTTTATACTCAAGTATCAGATCTTTCAGTTCATTTCGTTCCTTTTCCGATAAATGACATAATTTCTTGTCCAAGTTCGCGAGCACATCTGAGTTCCGTAACTTAACACCACAGTCTAAACCTACATCTTGTACACCACCATCTAAGTCTAATTTACAAATATCAGCTGTACTTTCACTTTGTGATGGTACAGAGGCCAAAGTAGCAATAGGTTGAGAGGTCTTGCTCTCTTCTCTATCTACATATTTCTTAAGCATATTAACATGACATAATTGAGTTTTCTTGCGCCTCCCTGGAGTTTGTACAATGTAGTTAACATCATCGACCTTTTTCTCAGCAACATAAGGTTCAAAATATCTAGCTTGCAAAGGCTGACTCGGTATTGGTAATAGAGCCAAAATTTTGTCACCTGGATCAAAACTTCTTGCACGGGCATCTTTATCATACCATGTTTTCATTTTGGTTTGAGTAACGGCCAAATTTTCTTTTGCCAATTCACATGCCCTTGTCAACCTTTGCTTAAAGCTACACACATACTCTAAGAGATTCACTTTAGAATCTTCGTCCAAAATTTTGTCTTTCAAAATTTTCAAAGGACCACGTACAGTGTGTCCAAACACAAGTTCAAAGGGACTGAAGCCAAGAGATTCTTGCACAGATTCTCTAACGCCAAACAACAATATGTGTATACCTTCGTCCCAATCTCTTCTGTTTTCAAAACAATAAGATCTCATCATATTCTTCAATGTCTAATGAAAACTTTCTAAAGCACCCTGAAAATCTGGATGATAAGCACTAGACTTATACTGCTTGATCTGGAGCTGGTACATGACTTGTTGAAAAATACCAGACATGAAATTCGAACCTTGGTCCGATTGGACAGCTTTTGGAAGACCAACCAATGTAAAGAATTTAACTAAAGCCTTGACTATGTTAGGAGCCTTAATATTTCTGAGTGAAATGGCTTCAGGAAAGCGTGTGGAAGCACACATAAAAGTTAAAAGATACTCATTCCCAGACTTAGTTTTGGGTAGAGGACCTACATAGTCTATAATGACTCTACTAAATGGTTCCTCAAATGCTGGATTGGGGTGCAGAGGTGCCACAGGGATTTTCTGATTAGGTTTCCCTACCACTTGACAAGTATGACAAGACCTACAAAAATCAGCCACATCCCGTTTCAACTTGGGCCAAAAGAAGTGATCTAAGATCATGTTATAAGTCTTGGTCACACCTAAATGCCCTGCCATAGGTACATCATGAGACAAACTCAGAATATCTTGCCTATACCTCGGTGGGACAACTATTTGATTGACAACCTTCCAGTCTTCTTCGGGAGACACATCAGGGGGGCGCCACTTGCGCATCAACACACCTGACCTACGGAAGTAACAAACCGGGACTTTCTACGCCTCTTCCTCACTCAAAGCCCAATAACACAGTAAGGAGATTTCAGGATCTTTTTCCTGTTCTACTATAAGCTCCTCTCTTGACAAAGATGTTTTACTCATCATGTCAGCCAAAGAAGTACCTTTGTTAGGAACAAGTCTATCACTATCAAAGTCTGCAGGATTGCTCAAAAGATCACACTTGCCCCCGACATCCTCTATATCATGAGCCAAGAAAGTGTCACCTAACCCTGGACTATAATGATCCTCAACTACTGCAACATCAGAAACCTTCTTACTCATTGAACAAGTTACAGCACAAGAAGGGAAAATACCAGGAAATTCCTGTTGAATAGTGTCAGCATCACCTGTTTTATCAGGAATACTGGACACTAAGGGATCTACCCTAACTTTCTCTCCAGCCAAGTCATTGCCTAAAATGGGAGCGACACGCCCTCTATGGGAAGTTCCGGTCTAACACCAATGGTGACAGGCCCAGTTACTAAGTCTGACTTTAAATAAACACAATGGAGAGGCACATTAACAAAACCTAACTCTACACCTTGAAGCAAAACACTACTACCAGATGAGGTCTCCTCAGACAACGGCACTACACCATCTAATATTAAAGAATGAGAAGCCCCAGTATCTCTCAAAATCTTCACAGGTTTCAAGTTGGTGATATCACTAGTAAGTGAAACATAACCTTCAGAAATGAAGGGAGAGTACTTCCCCAAGACACTATCAGACTCTGCGCTCTTAATCTCAACAGACACCATAGAATCTTCCACAATATCACTAAGTTTCTGACTAGGCTTTGACATAGCTAACACAGAAGGAACTGACTGTTTACGCCTTTGCTCCTTACGCTGGAGAGAATAACATTCAGACATAACATGTCCTACTTTCTTGCAGTAATTACAAACAGGACCAGAAGGAGACCCCACACCTGCCCTATTATCTGTTTTAGAATCAGACTTTGTCTTATCACCTAATTTAAGTTTGTCGTTAGAAGGGCCACTAAAGGTTGGGTTCCTAGGCTGACCAAATTTACTAGTACCTGTGGTACTGTTTTTGTCTTGAGAACTGTTTTTAGCAAATGAGCCTTTGTGGGTGAGAGCGTAATCATCAGCCATTGTGGCTGCTTCGCTAAGTGTTTCACCTTTTCTCTCATCTAAGTGAGGTTTTATGTTTGTGTGGACACAACGTTTAAACTCCTCTATCAACAATAAATGCCTCAATTTACCAAAATCGTTATCAATTTCTTTAGAATCACACCACCTATTAAATATTTTTTCTTTTTCTCTGGCAAATTCTACATGAGTTTGTTCATCTCTCTTTCTCGAGTTTCAAAATTTCTGGCGGTAAGCCTCAGGAACTAACTCATAAGCTTTCAAAATAGCTTTCTTAACTACTTGGTAATTTGAAATGTCATCTACAGACAAAGAAGAATAAATGTCTCTAGCTTTACCAATCAAGACACTCTGAAGAAGCATTGTAAGCTTATCTTCAGGCCATTTCATACTGTCAGCTATTTTCTCAAAATGCAGAAAATACTTGTCAACTTCTTTCTCTTGAAAAGTAGGAACTAACCTAATGTTTCTACTGACATCAAAACCTCTGTTTCCTTGTAAACCCCTAAAAGTTGGATTACTTGAACTGTCTTGAGAAGCTAGCTCTAATTCTTTAATTTTAAATTCTGTTTCAGCTTGAATTTTATGCTTCTCTAGCTCTAACATCTGATCTCTCTCTTTTTCTTTTAATTCTTTCTCAATTTCTTTTTCTCTTAACTCTTTTTCTATTTCTCTTTCTCTCATTTCTTTCTCTATTCGTTTCATTTTCATTTCATGTTCAAGTTCCATTTGTCTAATTTGGATTTCTGAAGTGACTGTTTCCTCTATATTATCTAATGCACTAGAGTCAAATTTGCCATTGTCAATAAAATATCTTATAATTACATTCCGAATTTCAGCTTTCCTCAAAGTAGTTTTGATAGTTAGGCCTAAATGTTTGCCCAATAACAGTAAATCCTTCTTACTAACTTGCAAAAGAACATCCAGGGATGGCGCTTTAACTTTTGTTTGTTTGATTAATTAACGTCCTATTAACAGCTATGGTCATGTAAGGACGGCCTCCCATGTATGCGGTGTGTTGCGTATATGTTGTGCGAGGTGCGTGTTTTGGGAGACTGCGGTATATTCGTGTTGTATCTTCTTGTATAGTGGAACTGTTGCCCTTTTTACAGTGCTATATCACTGAAGCATGCCACCGAAGACACCAAGCAACACACCCCAACCGGTCACATTATACTGACAACGAGCAAACCAGTCGTCCCACTCCCATTATGCTGAGCGCTAAGCAGGAGCAGAAACTACCACTTTTACAGACTTTGGTGTGTCTCGGCCAGGGGACAGAACCCAGAACCTTCCTTACAGGGGCGAGCGCCTTTTACGATCATACAATAGGGGCAGCAGGTACAATTCTTACGCCCTACCTGCAGGGCCAAACTGTTCTACCTGCATAGAAGTCATGTCTATCTAGCTGTTGGTTTCAAATGTAAACTCCAAGTTTGTACACAAATTTTGAAAATTTCTTAATTAATTTTTCAAAGTTAGATTTCACAAATAAAATATTGATCCCGGACAAGAGCCCCCAATTCTGTTATGACCCAGAATAGCAGAAACGAGAAACCAGCAGCTAAGTTCAAAACACAATTTAATTATATATACAATATTATATAGAGATGGTTTACAATATCTAAAGTAATTGGTGGTGGTACAAGAGTAATACGATGATTTAAAGTGTTACTTATCTGTATGCGAATGTCCTGGAATAATCCTTGATCCTTCCAGGTTTCAAATTAACAATAATCACAAATCCACGAGGAAAATGAATGTCCACAGATGATTTGTAAAGTTCCAGGCAATATGAATAAATCCACACAAAGTGTTGTAATAATCCAGAGATAAAGTCACAATAGCTCTCCCAATATAGTCTTATATGGCGCTGTACAATTCTTGATATGTCTAATTACAGGTCTCATTACAGCTCTGATTAGCCTTGGACAGCTGGTGTATATATAGCTAAACCCTAATTCAGGAATATTGGAGAACCTTCTACTTCTAGAAATATCTAACTAAAACCAGTAAACAAATAAACACACAGAACTTTCTGGAAATAGATCAATCTAGATCCCTACTTATAATCAACATGTTTACAAACAAGTATGTTTATACATGATATTATTCTAGAAAGTTCTATAGCCTAAATTAATGATATGACCTTTATAGGATGTATTGATTATAAAGCTATAGGAGTTATCTCACTTATCTAATAACTACATTTTATTTAGTGTCATACATAACACACCCCTCCTTAAAGAAAAGAAAGTTTTCTTGAAAAGAAAACTTTCTTGAAATATTAAGTCATATTTAAATCCTTGATAAAGCATCAGCTAGAATATTGTCTTTCCCTTTGATATGTTTGATGTCAAGATTGTACTCTTGCAAAGTCAAACTCCACCTGAGAATTCTTTTGTTTTTGTTTTTCATTTTCCCAATGAATGTCAAAGGGTTGTGGTCGGTGAAGACCAACACAGGCACAACTGTAGTGCAGAGATATACATCAAATTGGTTCAAGGCCAAAATCAATGCTAAACATTCTTTCTCAATGGTAGAATAATTTCTCTGGTGTTTGTCAAACTTTTTCGAGAAATAACAAATTGGATGGTCAATTTGTTCAGAACCTTCTTGCATCAAAACAACACCAACACCTACATCGCTGGCGTCAACAAATAGTTTTAAACTGTTTATTAAAATCTGGAGCAGTCAGAACTGGTGAGTTTGATAATATGGCTTTCAATTTCTCAAAGGCAGACTTACATTCGTCTGACCAGACAAATTTGAAATTTTTCTTTAACAAAGCAGTAAGTGGAGCTGTTATAACAGAGAAATTTTGACAAAATTTTCTGTAGTATCCAGCCATACCAAGAAACCTCATCAGCTCTCTCTTGCTTCCAGGAGTTGGAAAATCTATAATTGATTCTACTTTGGCCTGAACAGGTTTAACCTGCCCCTGTCCTACAAAATGACCTAAAAATTCAACAGTTGCATGACAAAATTCACATTTCAATAAGTTTACAGTCAATTTCATGGTAGTGAGTCTCTCGAAGAATTCGCGAATCCCGCGTAGATGGTCTTCCTACGTGTCGTGGTAGTTGATGACGTCATCAATGTATCCATCGCAGCCTTCCAGGTCTGATATCACGCTGTTGAGAAGACGTTGAAATGTTGCCGGGGCATTTTTCATTCCAAACGGCATAACTTTGTACTGGTACAAACCTTGCGAGGTCACAAATGCCGACACTTCTTTAGCTCTTTCTGTTAATGGCACCTGCCAATACCCTTCCAACAGGTCAAACTTGCTTAGTACGTACTTGGCTTTGCCAACTTTGTCAATACATGAGTCAATCCTTGGAATTGGATAAGAGTTTGTTTTGCTGACAGAGTTTACTTTTCTGAAGTCAGTACAGAATCGGTATGTCTTGTCTGGTTTTGGCACCAGAACACATGGAGAACTCCATTCACTTTTGCTTGGTTCAATAATATCATTGTCCAACATGTATTGAATTTCTTTCTTTAAATGTTCTTCTTTCAAAGGATTGACACGGTAAGGATGTTGCTTGACAGGTGTCGCATCCCCCACATCCACGTCGTGATAGATAGCATCTGTTTTGTCTGGTGTATCCGGAAACAAATGTTTATACTCAAGTATCAGATCTTTCAGTTCATTTCGTTCCTTTTCCGATAAATGACATAGTTTCTTGTCCAAGTTCGCGAGCACATCTGAGTTCCGTAACTTAACACCACAGTCTAAACCTACATCTTGTACACCACCATCTAAGTCTAATTTACAAATATCAGCTGTACTTTCACTTTGTGATGGTACAGAGGCCAAAGTAGCAATAGGTTGAGAGGTCTTGCTCTCTTCTCTATCTACATATTTCTTAAGCATATTAACATGACATAATTGAGTTTTCTTGCGCCTCCCTGGAGTTTGTACAATGTAGTTAACATCATCGACCTTTTTCTCAGCAACATAAGGTTCAAAATATCTAGCTTGCAAAGGCTGACTCGGTATTGGTAATAGAGCCAAAATTTTGTCACCTGGATCAAAACTTCTTGCACGGGCATCTTTATCATACCATGTTTTCATTTTGGTTTGAGTAACGGCCAAATTTTCTTTTGCCAATTCACATGCCCTTGTCAACCTTTGCTTAAAGCTACACACATACTCTAAGAGATTCACTTTAGAATCTTCGTCCAAAATTTTGTCTTTCAAAATTTTCAAAGGACCACGTACAGTGTGTCCAAACACAAGTTCAAAGGGACTGAAGCCAAGAGATTCTTGCACAGATTCTCTAACGCCAAACAACAATATGTGTATACCTTCGTCCCAATCTCTTCTGTTTTCAAAACAATAAGATCTCATCATATTCTTCAATGTCTAATGAAAACTTTCTAAAGCACCCTGAAAATCTGGATGATAAGCACTAGACTTATACTGCTTGATCTGGAGCTGGTACATGACTTGTTGAAAAATACCAGACATGAAATTCGAACCTTGGTCCGATTGGACAGCTTTTGGAAGACCAACCAATGTAAAGAATTTAACTAAAGCCTTGACTATGTTAGGAGCCTTAATATTTCTGAGTGAAATGGCTTCAGGAAAGCGTGTGGAAGCACACATAAAAGTTAAAAGATACTCATTCCCAGACTTAGTTTTGGGTAGAGGACCTACATAGTCTATAATGACTCTACTAAATGGTTCCTCAAATGCTGGATTGGGGTGCAGAGGTGCCACAGGGATTTTCTGATTAGGTTTCCCTACCACTTGACAAGTATGACAAGACCTACAAAAATCAGCCACATCCCGTTTCAACTTGGGCCAAAAGAAGTGATCTAAGATCATGTTATAAGTCTTGGTCACACCTAAATGCCCTGCCATAGGTACATCATGAGACAAACTCAGAATATCTTGCCTATACCTCGGTGGGACAACTATTTGATTGACAACCTTCCAGTCTTCTTCGGGAGACACATCAGGGGGGCGCCACTTGCGCATCAACACACCTGACCTACGGAAGTAACAAACCGGGACTTTCTACGCCTCTTCCTCACTCAAAGCCCGATAACACAGTAAGGAGATTTCAGGATCTTTTTCCTGTTCTACTATAAGCTCCTCTCTTGACAAAGATGTTTTTTCTCATCATGTCAGCCAAAGAAGTACCTTTGTTAGGAACAACTCTATCACTATCAAAGTCTGCAGGATTGCTCAAAAGATCACACTTGCCCCCGACATCCTCTATATCATGAGCCAAGAAAGTGTCACCTAACCCTGGACTATAATGATCCTCAACTACTGCAACATCAGAAACCTTCTTACTCATTGAACAAGTTACAGCACAAGAAGGGAAAATACCAGGAAATTCCTGTTGAATAGTGTCAGCATCACCTGTTTTATCAGGAATACTGGACACTAAGGGATCTACCCTAACTTTCTCTCCAGCCAAGTCATTGCCTAAAATGGGAGCGACACGCCCTCTATGGGAAGTTCCGGTCTAAACACCAATGGTTACAGGCCCAGTTACTAAGTCTGACTTTAAATAAACACAATGGAGAGGCACATTAACAAAACCTAACTCTACACCTTGAAGCAAAACACTACTACCAGATGAGGTCTCCTCAGACAACGGCACTACACCATCTAATATTAAAGAATGAGAAGCCCCAGTATCTCTCAAAATCTTCACAGGTTTCAAGTTGGTGATATCACTAGTAAGTGAAACATAACCTTCAGAAATGAAGGGAGAGTACTTCCCCAAGACACTATCAGACTCTGCGCTCTTAATCTCAACAGACACCATAGAATCTTCCACAATATCACTAAGTTTCTGACTAGGCTTTGACATAGCTAACACAGAAGGAACTGACTGTTTACGCCTTTGCTCCTTACGCTGGAGAGAATAACATTCAGACATAACATGTCCTACTTTCTTGCAGTAATTACAAACAGGACCAGAAGGAGACCCCACACCTGCCCTATGATCTGTTTTAGAATCAGACTTTGTCTTATCACCTAATTTAAGTTTGTCGTTAGAAGGGCCACTAAAGGTTGGGTTCCTAGGCTGACCAAATTTACTAGTACCTGTGGTACTGTTTTTGTCTTGAGAACTGTTTTTAGCAAATGAGCCTTTGTGGGTGAGAGCGTAATCATCAGCCATTGTGGCTGCTTCGCTAAGTGTTTCACCTTTTCTCTCATCTAAGTGAGGTTTTATGTTTGTGTGGATACAACGTTTAAACTCCTCTATCAACAATAAATGCCTCAATTTACCAAAATCGTTATCAATTTCTTTAGAATCACACCACCTATTAAATATTTTTTCTTTTTCTCTGGCAAATTCTACATGAGTTTGTTCATCTCTCTTTCTCGAGTTTCAAAATTTCTGGCGGTAAGCCTCAGGAACTAACTCATAAGCTTTCAAAATAGCTTTCTTAACTACTTGGTAATTTGAAATGTCATCTACAGACAAAGAAGAATAATTGTCTCTAGCTTTACCAATCAAGACACTCTGAAGAAGCATTGTAAGCTTATCTTCAGGCCATTTCATACTGTCAGCTATTTTCTCAAAATGCAGAAAATACTTGTCAACTTCTTTCTCTTGAAAAGTAGGAACTAACCTAATGTTTCTACTGACATCAAAACCTCTGTTTCCTTGTAAACCCCTAAAAGTTGGATTACTTGAACTGTCTTGAGAAGCTAGCTCTAATTCTTTAATTTTAAATTCTGTTTCAGCTTGAGTTTTATGCTTCTCTAGCTCTAACATCTGATCTCTCTCTTTTTCTTTTAATTCTCTCTCAATTTCTTTTTCTCTTAACTCTTTTTCTATTTCTCTTTCTCCCATTTCTTTCTCTATTCGTTTCATTTTCATTTCATGTTCAAGTTCCATTTGTCTAATTTGGATTTCTGAAGTGACTGTTTCCTCTATATTATCTAATGCACTAGAGTCAAATTTGCCATTGTCAATAAAATATCTTATAATTACATTCCGAATTTCAGCTTTCCTCAAAGTAGTTTTGATAGTTAGGCCTAAATGTTTGCCCAATAACAGTAAATCCTTCTTACTAACTTGCAAAAGAACATCCAGGGATGGCGCTTTAACTTTTGTTTGTTTGATTAATTAACGTCCTATTAACAGCTATGGTCATGTAAGGACGGCCTCCCATGTATGCGGTGTGTTGCGTATATGTTGTGCGAGGTGCGTGTTTTGGGAGACTGCGGTATATTCGTGTTGTATCTTCTTGTATAGTGGAACTGTTGCCCTTTTTACAGTGCTATATCACTGAAGCATGCCACCGAAGACACCAAGCAACACACCCCAACCGGTCACATTATACTGACAACGAGCAAACCAGTCGTCCCACTCCCATTATGCTGAGCGCTAAGCAGGAGCAGAAACTACCACTTTTACAGACTTTGGTGTGTCTCGGCCAGGGGACAGAACCCAGAACCTTCCTTACAGGGGCGAGCGCCTTTTACGATCATACAATAGGGGCAGCAGGTACAATTCTTACGCCCTACCTGCAGGGCCAAACTGTTCTACCTGCATAGAAGTCATGTCTATCTAGCTGTTGGTTTCAAATGTAAACTCCAAGTTTGTACACAAATTTTGAAAATTTCTTAATTAATTTTTCAAAGTTAGATTTCACAAATAAAATATTGATCCCGGACAAGAGCCCCCAATTCTGTTATGACCCAGAATAGCAGAAACGAGAAACCAGCAGCTAAGTTCAAAACACAATTTAATTATATATACAATATTATATAGAGATGGTTTACAATATCTAAAGTAATTGGTGGTGGTACAAGAGTAATACGATGATTTAAAGTGTTACTTATCTGTATGCGAATGTCCTGGAATAATCCTTGATCCTTCCAGGTTTCAAATTAACAATAATCACAAATCCACGAGGAAAATGAATGTCCGCAGATGATTTGTAAAGTTCCAGGCAATATGAATAAATCCGCACAAAGTGTTGTAATAATCCAGAGATAAAGTCACAATAGCTCTCCCAATAGAATCTTATATGGCGCTGTACAATTCTTGATATGTCTAATTACAGGTCTCATTACAGTTCTGATTAGCCTTGGGCAGCTGGTGTATATATAGCTAAACCCTAATTCAGGAATATTGGAGAACCTTCTACTTCTAGAAATATCTAACTGAAAACATTAAACAAATAAACACTTTCTGGAAATATATCAATCTAGATCCCTACTTATAATCAACATGTTTACAAACAAGAATGTTTATACGTGATATTATTCTAGAAAGTTCTATAGCCTAAATTAATAGTACGACCTTTATTGGATGTATTGATAATAAAGCTATAGGAGTTATCTCCCTTATATAATAACTACATTTTATTTAGTGTCATACATAACAATTGATACTATCTTCAAATGTTTTTTTAAAACTAAACTTGCTACAAAATTATAAGATTGTAACTGTCTTCAAAAAGCAGAATTTACAATGCGTGCTTATTTAGTGTCACACTTATTTCAAAATATAAAAAATCCAGAAAAATAATAAAACAATTATAGCATTTTGACTCGGTAAATACATGGTTATATCGACCACAGAAAAAATATCGACCTCGGACTACGTCCTCGGTCAATATTTTTTCTATGGTCGATATAACCATGTATCGACCTCATCAAAATGCTTTATTTGTATAATATATACAACTTTGTTTTGATAGGAGCTGCCAGGGTTTGGACGCCCAGGGTTAACTCCCCGAACAATATTGTCCTCATACAGGAGGGTTCTCGCACAGCATTCACAAATATAAATATAATTTTGACCTATTATTTTTCTAGTGATTCCAATGTTATTGAAGCATTATATCTGGAAAGGATCAATGGTCTGAGCAATTTTGATTGAAAGGACATATATTTTGAAATGTTAAAAAAAGGTTTTTCAGAAAATTACATGTGCATTTGATATACTGACTCTCTTCTTCATAACGTCTCCTTTGACTCGCTTTTGGCCTTGAGTTGAGCGCTAGCCCCTTGCGAGGTAGGCTCTGGATTATGTCCCCTAGCCGAGACACACCAAAGTCTATAAAAGTAATAGTTTGTACTGGTACGTACGGTGTCAGTATAATGTGAGCGGTTGGTTGGTTGGTTTATTATATTAACGTCCTATTAACAATCAGGGTCATGTCAAGACGGCCTCCCATGTATGTGGTGTCTTGCGTGTGTGAAGTGCGAGGTGCGTGTTTTGGAGACTGTGGTACATTGGTGTTGTGTCTTCATGTAAAATGGAACTCTTGCCCTTTTTATAGTGCTATATCACTGAACCATGCCGCACTACATACACGCTACACGTCGCAAACATTATACATGAGAGGTTGTCCTGATGTTACTCTAGTTAATAGGACGTTAATTTATCAAACAACCAAACAAATGGTTTAGACCTTAAGTCACATAAATGATCAATAATTTCATAATCTCTACTGCATAGACTATAAGAAGTTTCGAGAAATCACAAAATAACTGTGTGGTAAGGTTGCACAATTTTGTTTCTAAAATTTTAAACCTATCTACTGTGCAGGTAGGGCGAGAGAATCGTACCTGCTGCCCCAATGGCATGATCACAAAAGGCAGATTCTGTTGCTGCTTAGCGCCTAAAATAAAGTGAGTGGAACCACAGTTTACGACGCGCGCAAAAAAAACAAAAAAAAAAAAAAAAAAATACTGAAAGTTTGTTTACTTTGCCCTGTATCCCATTTCCAGAAAATGGGGTAATTAATTTTGAAATGCTCTGAACACCACAAAAAATCATCCGATCTAAATATTTTTAGCTTACATTGAAGACAATTCCTTACTGGTCACTATGATATATGATATGATGGGATTATGGGCGAATTTTATTTCATATCGAAAGTTGAATTACGAGGATTCGTGTAAAAATCTTTAGTCGGAAAAGTACACGCTACATTCCCAGGTCACGATTCCCTAATGAGCACAGACCGAATAAAATCGACATCTATTCAACGAAGGCATCCCTGAAGTGCAGATCCTCAATATAAACTCACTTACTTATAAAAATTGCACATAAGTATCTCTTAGCGATCCCCACGCTCCATTTATTGTCATGCAGAACAGATGAGATCACCGATCTCGGCCATTTTTTTCTGTCGTCTCTGATTTGATACAAGCTCTCTGATTGACTCCTAGGAGCGAGTGGACCAATCAGATAGCTTATAACAAATCGGAGACGACAGAAATAAAAATTCGCCCATAATCCCATCATATCATATACCATAGTGACCAGTACGGAATTGTCTTCAATGTAAGCTAAAATTTTTTAGATCGGATGATTTTTGTGGTGTTCAGAGCATTTTAAAATTAATTACCCCATTTTCTGGAAATGGGATACAGGGCTAAGTAAACAACCTTTCAGTATTTTTAGTTTTTTTTTTTGTTTTTTTTTTTTTTTTTTTGCGCGCGCGTCGTAAACCTGTGGTGGAACGATTGATTTGCCACTTGTCAGAATAATGTGACAGAGTGGACATCAGCAAGATTACACTATAAAAAGGGCAAGAGTAGACATAACACGAGTATATCGCATCCTCCCACATCTTGTTGACTAATCGGTCCCAAAATGCAATATGCATAACTAGGAGAGCATATAAAATTAAAGAAATAGCGCAAACAAGGATTTTAAACGGACGGACGTAAGGCGATTTGAATAGCCCATCATCTGATGTGGTGGACTAAATTTCCAAGAAACTAATAACTGTTCTTCATTATATCGCTTGTTTCGTTAATACATATATGATGTAAAATATGTTTAACTCCATGAATTATATTATTGAAGGAAAATCGAAATATACATAATCTTCAATTCGCTCTGTGTGGAGTGATAAGAAATCCGGAGAAGGTACTGTATCCACCACCGTAGATCATCGGCGAATTTGTAGCGATATTTCGTACCCAGACCATATCTCCAACATCTAACGATAATACTATAGTTCTGGTGCTTTCATCGTTTACTGCGTAAGTAAACAGGATGCCCACATTGTTTCCGTTTTTAACAATAGACAGGTGATATTGATGATCAATAACACTATTAAGAAGTACTGTGGAAGTGAAACAGTATAGTCCGGCGACCGGTGCTGTGAATTGTCCTTGACGTGGGTCATATCCGTTACCGACATTAGTTATTACGTGGTCAAACTCAATAGTTTGATGCTGTCCAAGATGTAGCGGGTCTGGAGACACGAGTGTAGACTCCGACAGTGGTATGGTTATCTGAAATATAGGTTAACCATATAATTTAAGTTAATATCGATGAGTTCATCATTCCTACTGCACAGATCATAAAATTTTGTTTCGTGAAATGTTGTCAAAATACACAATTTTTGTGTCGCCTGCAACGCAAGGGCGATACTTAGGTATCACTATGTCGGTGTCGGCGTCCGGGAAACGGTTTCCGTGCAAGAACTTAATTATTTATTGTCCGATTTCAACCAAATTTGGTATACTGCTTTATATCAATGAGATCTCAGATGAGTTCAATAATGGTCGAAATCCGCCAATATTTGCAAGAGAAATGGGACTTTAAAATCGTCAAAACAGATAAATCCATGGTTTCCGCTCAATAACATTAGTATTTATTGTACGATTTCAACCAAATTTGGTACATTACTTTATATCAATGAGATCTTAGATGGGTTCGATACTGGTCAAAATCCATCAATATTTGCAAGAGTCACGGGATTTGATAAATTCACTTAATTATAAACAATATTTTCAACTGTAAATAACTATTTTTTGTGATGCTGTGCAGGCGACACATCCATTTCCGTGGAATTCTTGTGTTTCTTAAAATTTTAAACGATATGTTGGGCGTAAGAATTGTACCTATGCTGTCCGTATTGTATGATAGTGAATGGTTCTGTCCTCTAGCCGAGATACACCCTAATCTATAACCGCTCAGCATAAAGAGTGAGCGGAACGACTGATTGGCCTGTTATGATAAAATGTGAAAGGGTACACTCCAGTGAGACAGCATAAAAATGGGCAAGAGGATATACCGCAGCCTCCCAAAGTATGCAGACATTAACTCGCTCTAACACACTACACACATGGGTCATTAAATGTAATAAACCGAGCTAAATCGATTTACCTTAATTAAATATTTTTGTTGTTATTACATTAAGTATCATCAAATAATCAGATTTTTTTTATTTTCAAACATTTTACACAGTATATATGGGCACCAACACACAAACACTTGCATACGTACTCATTCACAATACTTAAAACATCAAGTTGTACGTTATGTTACATCATATATAAAACATTACATAGCATGCCATGGTGTTACCCTGCATAATATGCATGTATGTGTACTAACATGACAAAATACACATACATGCATGCAAACATACATACGTGCATGCATGCATAGGTACATGCATACAAATATACTCTAACAACACATATGTACACAAGAATACACATATACATACGCACATATGTACCTTCATACATGCATACATACACTCCTGCATGATGCATACATAATACAAAACATATGTGTACATACATATGCATAAGCATCATGGCAATGGCATTACATAACACACAAATACTTAGCATAACAGAACATATATAGCACCATAACATATATACATTTACACATATAGATATATCCATAAAAAACATATGTTAGCAAACCATAACGCACATATATGCATGCTCTCACTCTCTCTCTCTCTCTCTCTCTCTCTCTCTCTCTCTCACACACACACACACACTCACATACATACAGACAGATATACTAAATAAGAAAGATAAGAAGAAAGAAGAGGGAGGAGGAGGTACCGTTACACATACACGTATATTACAGTTTAAATATATTATACTAAATAAATATAAAAATAAAAATGTTCTGAAGAATCGTTGTACTGATCAGCTATATAAACCCCTACAAAAGATAAAAAAGAAAATTAAAGTAAGTTAGCAGTAGTAAAAGGTCCAATAAAGGGTTCCATTTCTTATTATCCGGTATCGAGTTCCGTGCCCGACTAATGTCGATATTAGAGCTGAAAATGCGTTGTTTCTTGATATTGTTCCGCTTCTTTTGTTGACTTTAAATTCGTAAAATGAACTTAACCGCGAAGGGCGTCAGAACGCTTGTTTTCAACGGGAATAAACACCGTAGTGATAAAGACCTTCCAAGTAAGCCAAAAGTGAATATTTGCATCAGGGAAATAGGGACACAAAAAGTCGATTTTCTCCAAACGTAAGTAAGTTACACTACATTAATTTTGTTTGAACACACTTAAAAAATCGTTCTGATTTCAGAACAATTGGAATTATGAAGAGATCTCTTACAGTAATTTTAATATTATTATTATATATAATGTAAGTTAATTATTATTATTTTACATGATGAATAATTTGCGTGACCCTGTGCTTGGGCTGAGGTGACCAATATTTCATTTCACGGTCCCGGAATAGTAGTTGAGATGGGTTGTTTTTATCTTGTACACACGTTCCTTCCACATATTCATAATTCTAAATATAACTATCGAAGACAGATATATCTGGATCAAATCATCGATGAAATGTTACATAATACATATATCTGTAAGACCACGATCGGGAGCATTGTAGGTAGCGATAGGCCTAGGACGTCTACATGCAGGCGGCATATGGAATTTTCAAATTATTATTTGCCTAGATGAAATAAAGGATTTGTTTTAATGTCCAGGAGACAGGAGTCATCTCGTCTTTCCGTGTCGTCACCAAAATTAAACTAACAGGCCTATTCAATGATACGTCCTTGGCCTACTGTAAGATACTGACCGTGTATCCGATGTAAATCCTCAGATATATAATTATTTATATTAATACCTACATGTACATGTAGCCCTCACCAGATTTTGTAAATAGTTTGAATAGGCATGTTTGAATGATATATTAAAAAGGAAAAAAACCGAAAAAAATTGCCACCGGTGATGAGAATCGAAAGATCAGAAGATATACATAACCGTTAACACTAAGCCAGATTTCTGTTTTTTATGTACAGGGATTTTTTATTATAAAAAGCCGATAGCATTGTTATTTTAATCACCTATCTTTAATAGCAAATATTTGATGATGTATGATTTAGTATTTCCTAATAGGAAAAAAAACTTTTGTAAATGTAATGTGCATGTAGCTGTTGTTTCACCATGAAAAAAAGTGAAAAAAATGATAATAACACAGTGATCACAAATACCTGGTATACGATTTGTTATTTTATTGATTTTTTTTGCCGAAATACTCGAACGTCGGTGAAGACACCCCTGAGAGGAATGAGTTTGATTTCGCCGAGACCAATTTGCTCGTGTTACTTTAAGTTGGTACGGAGAAAACGACAGTATATTTTTATAACGTTACCATGGAATATCAAATTTAAGTTATATGCAGTGAGAATTTGTACAATACCATCTTTTTTAGATTACATCTTTCGATCGAGCCTACTGCTTAAAATTCTTGCATGAAAAATCACGATAACTGCAGGTAGGCCTATACAGTCGATGTCTGGAGCAGATCCGATTTGATGCATTCAACTCAAATATAAAAAAATGCTATTGCCGAAACTTTTTGGACTAAAGATAGTTCATGTGAATGTTTAAGTCTTCATAGATCGCTTCTTTTTTAATGAATAAGAGAAAAAAAACAAGAAAAAATCGCGATAGCTGCTCGCAACCCAGTACCGCGGTTTCATCGGTTTTCGACGGCGAAGGACAAAATAGATTTTTTACACCCAATGTCAAACATATTCAATTCAAATCATTAATTATATGTTTCAGAAGCATGTTAATGATGTTTTTGTGCAATATTTCATGAATCTCATCTACTAAACGAAACATTGTATCCACAAACGCCGTAAGATTTACTAAAATGTGCATAGTACCTAGTGTAGCCTAGGCCTACTGTTTCTTTTTCTTTTTGTCAAAGTGACGTCGACGTTTAAATAATGAAATGTTTCAAGATAAGCTTACACTATTATTTTAAACTATGTTATGCTGAATATGTGTGCAAATTGCCATAATACCACAAATGAATGCTAATTCCTTCAAAACGCCAGCTAGCAAGGTCGAATCACCCGGGCTCAGAGGATTAAAAAGTGAAGTCATTGGAATGTTCGGGATCAAATCGTCAAATTTAGAAATGGTAATCAGAACAAAGAAATTAAACATTTATTTACTCACATCGCAATATTTTCCTATCGCAACTGTTACAGGAAATTCTTATTACCTGGTATCGAGTTCTATGCCTGATTAATCTCGATATTAGTGCTGAAAATATTTGGTTTATTGATATTGTTCCGCTACTTTTGTTGAGTTTGAATTCGCAAATTCGAAGGGCGTCAGAACGGTTGTTTTCAACCGGAATCAACACCGTAATGATAAAGACCTTCCAAGTGAATTTTTGCATCGGGGGAACAGGGACATAAAAAGTTGATTTTCTCAAAAAGTAAGAAAAATAAAATACATCAATTTTGCTGGAACACTAGAATAATTATTCTTATTTCGGAACAGCTGGAATTATGAAGATACCTCTAACAGTATTTCTATAATTATTATTATATATAATGTAAGTTAATTATTCTTCTACACTTTTTTGTGTCCAAAAGATCTTCAAAATGGTAAGAGGTATGCCAATGGCCTTATTGTTATATTGTATGGCATGAGTTGAAGGGGTGACCGCAACATTTTTAAGTAGGTCAAAAATCCAAGATGGCCGCCATGACGTCATACCTAAAAAGTTTAAAACAGCCGCAACTCAAAACCGTTTAAGATACAGCAAATATTTTTGATGTTTTATTTAGATCGTATAAAAGGCTAACTTTTATTCAATTACAGCAATTAGGTCAAAGGTCAAATAAAAAAGTTCGCTATGGGGTCAAAGCTCACGAATTACTTTTTTGATTTTGTGAATTTTCTTTTTACATATCGATGCAGAATGTCATTCTGATGAATTTGGTGTCTTTCAGTTTTCGGTAGCACTTCCGGTTAAAGCTGTATGCCATTTTGTAGAACACTCCTTTGATCTTTGCTAAATTCCCGCCAAAATGTTTAACATTATATATTGTCGAACTGAATGACTAATACAGTCTGCAATTGCTGTAGAAAAGACCCCTCCAATGTTCTCTAACGTTTGATATGATCTTCATAAAAAACCAAAATGGCCGCTATGACGTCATATCTTCAAATTTAAAAATGCTTATAACTCACTAACAGTTCTTTTCAAAGATTTCATCCAATAATATTTTTTGCAGATAATCTTAAAGATGCTCCACCGCCGACAGAGCATAAATGATATTCATCACTTGAACAATAATTGGTGTTTAATCGTGTATATGTATGTCTAATTAACACAAAAAATAACACAAAATAATTCATTTTGACTTTGGTGCATGCATAATCAGTACATCATTCCATATAGGATATAGAGTCAAGGAATTTTTTCGGGATGCAATAAATTATTTTTTGTATCTTTAACTTGAAATAGAATTAGAAGCTCAAACTTTCCAATGGTGGTTATGGTGTAAAATAAGTAACTTTTGTAACTAAAGAAAAATTCTAAATCGTCTACTCCTGTTTTTGATACTGAAGAAAACCCATTTGTCAGCGGTGGAGCATCTTTAAGCGTAAACTTTTTCTCTACATGTTATTACAAAAAATGACAACTTCCGGTTTTTGGTAAGGGTCAAATGTTAAAGGTCCTGTTTTTAACAATAAACTTGAAAACTTTTCTCCTGAAGTTTTGTAAGGTCTAGGATCTTCATATTTCATATATAAGATGTCCAGGGGACGGGCTATGAAGTCAGACACTAGGAATGACCTTAACCCATATTCAAGTTCACAGGGGTCAAATACACATATCATAAATAAATTGTTTAAATGGTCATAACTAACTTATCGTTGGTTTTACAGTTTCCATGCAATTATGTTATTTGAAGATAATCTACAAGACGGTATTGTAAACTAAATATAGCGAAAAGCCCACCAAATTAACTGTGACAATTTCTAGTTGTCTCCGTTTCTGTATTACATAAAGTACACATAGGACTAGGATTTATTCCTATCTTATGAAGGAAGGTATAAGAAACTAATATATAATGAATAATTGAAACCATATCAATTTGGAATGTTTTGTTACCTTAAATGGAAGAGTATATATTTTAACCACATTTTCTGTATCAAAGTTAAAGCTCAAATTCCATTTTCTAGCACTTGTTGGAGTTGTTGATGGAGTAATGATAAACCTATAGAAGTCTTTCACACCCATTTTGCTTTAAAAGAAAATTTCTAATAATTGTGGTATAAAAGGGTATGAAAGTTTCTCTGGTTTTATTTCGAGATTTCTTAAATAGCGCTTTATTGACAATATTAGTCCATGGTATTGTAGAAAATTAGTATCAATTCCAAATTTTTGTATTCATTCGTCAAAAGAAAAAAAAAGTAAAATTGTCAGAATTTTTCATCAAATCATTTAAAATTAAAATACCTGACCTAAACCAGTTGGGGAAAAAACAAATTTATTATCAACTTTAATATCATTGTTGCACCACAGAGCAGTTTTGAGGATATACTCTTGTCTATTTAGCCTAATATCTTCAGAATAGTTTAATTTATCCCATGCTTTAAAGATATCTTTCCAAAATTGATTACGACATCTGGATATACACAATTTTACATAATCCTTCCAACATTTATATATCTTATTTAAATCTAGAGTTGACTTGAGGATCAGATACCATTTGCCTAATGACGAGAATAATCTTCTAATCCATCCTAACTTTAATGAATGAATGAAAGCATAGAAGTCAATCATCTTAAGCCCACCATCTGCATAATTTTGAATCATAACATTTGATTTGATCTTATGGCATTTACCATTCGACAAAAAATCAAATAAAGAATTTATTGTAGCTAAATATTTTTCTGGTGGGTTTGGTAAGGTTATGAATAGATTATTAAGTTGCGAGATCAATGAATATTTAATAACATTGATTTTCCCAATTGGAGTCAAGCTCCGCCTCTTCCAAGCAGTAAGAAGTGATTTGAGTTTTACAATTTTTTTGTCAAAATTCATTTTTGGTATCTGATCTAAATCAACTGAAAATTCAACCCAAAAAATGTAAATCTGTTTTCCCCCTACTGTAAATCCAAATCTGGACTATATGTTACATCATTGTATTTGTAGCTCCCTAATCATATAACTTGACTGTTTTACTAATATTAATATTTATATTAAAAATCGGAGTTATTGGATCTCCTTGACGACAACCTCGTTCAATACTGATACGTTCCGATAAATTCCCCCCTTGATTTATTGAAGCATATACATTATTGTTAAATAATCTTAACCACTTTCTAATTTCTGGTCCAAAGTTAAATTTTTCAAAAACTTTATCAATTAATCTCCATGAAACGGAGTCAAAAAGCCTTTTCGAAATCTACTAACATCAACATACCTGAAATATTAAAATCTTCAACATATTGCATTACATCATACACGGTACGGATATTTTCACCTATATACCTACCGGATAAAAAGCAAGTCTGATCTTCATTGATAATTTTACTTAAAACTGTTTTGATTCTTTGTGAAATTACCCCTGAAGCAATATTATATGTGATATTTAACAGTGTAATTGGCTTCCAGTTTTTTAAGAAGTAGCGTGGCTTATCTCCCTTGGGAAAACACACAATAATTCCATGTCTTTGGGTAATTGAACATTGACCTACTAAAAAACTATGATTCAAAGAGCGCACAACAAAACTTCCTAAATTTTTCCTAAAAACTTTTTTTTAAAAATCTGAAGTGAAAACATCTTACCCTGGACTCTTATTATTTTTCATACCTCTTAGAACTTTTCCCGCTTCCTCAAAAGTTATCTTACACTCTAAGCTGTCTGACTCAATATTACTTAATTTTGGAATATTACAATTTTCTAATTGTACTTCTAAGTCAATGTTATCAGTCTCACTAAACTTATAAAGGTTTTCATAAAATGATCTTACTTCAGACAGGACTTCCTTTTGTTTAGTTATAATATTTCCATTATCTTTTTGTATTTTAGGTATGATCTTAGAAGTGAAATTTCTGTTTTCTAAATTTAAGAAATATGATGTTGGTTTCTCCCCCTCCTCAATCCATTTTGCCCTTGATCTAATTAGACTGCCCTTAACTTTTTTAACACGTACAGCTTCCAAATCCTTTCTTAATCTATCTAATTGTTCATGGTCAGGATCAGTTTCCGCCTCTAATAATTCTATTGAAGTCTTAAGATTATTCTTAAGTAGAATAGCTAGTTTTTTCCTAAAAGATGAATATGATATAGATCTCTTTCCATAAGTAATGTTTCCAGAAATAATTGATCATTTATTAAAAACTGTATATCACTGTTAGAAATATTTTCAAGAGGATTAAAATTATACACAGGTAAACAGTACTGCAGCTTGACCTCCTCAATACAAGTTTTAATCATTTCCAGATTCAAATAATAATGGGTTGTTAAATTTTCAAGGTCTCTTCCCTTTTTTAAATTCATTCAAAGTCAAAGATAATGTTAGTCAGATTATTATTTCACCTTGTAAAATACTGCACTAACCAAATGTGACCGGGTGATGTGTACTTGTTTGGTGTAGTCGTTGGCATTCTTCAGTGAGATAGCATTATCAAAAGGGCACGAGTTTCGGCAATGTGAAGTTAGCAACGGATTCAGGATTCGAACAAGCAATCCGGTGCCAGCACCTTAATCATTATTCAATGAACAATGAACAAATAAATAACAATTTCACCGGATTCGTATTCAAAATTGAAAACCGAATAATGAATAAGATGCTGGCACCGGTTTCGTTATTCAAAATTAAAAACCGAATAACGAATACGGTGATGGCACCGGATTCATTATCGAAAGTGAATACTGATAATGATTACTGTTAACAAGTCTTGAAATGATGTTTATGTAAGTTTGCTAAAAAAGTGCTGGTACTGGATTCGTTCAACGATGAAAACCGAATAACAATAACGAATACGATGCTGGCACTGGATTCGTTATTCAAACTGAATAACGAAAAACGATCTAAGGAGAAGTCTTTCGGTTTTCAAGTCTTGAAACGATATCTATTTAAGTTTTACTGAATAACGGATAAGGTGCTGGCACCGGTTTAGTTATTCAACATTGAAAACCGAATAACGAATAGAGTGCTGGCACCGGATTCTTTATTAAAATGAAGAACGAAAAATGATCTAAGGAGGTTTTTTCAAGTCTTGAACAATTTACCGAGGTATTCAGTTTTTCAGGTTGTGAAATTTATGTTTTGATCTGTTTTTTAGCCCACCACCATCAGATGGTGGGCTTTTCGAATCGCCTTTCGTCCGTGGTCCGTCCGTCCTTCCGTCCGTCCGTTAACAATTCTTGTTATCGCTATATCTCAGAAAGTACTGAAGGAATCATTCACAAATTTCATATGTAGGTTCCCCTAAGGCCCTAGTTGTGCATATTGTATTTTGGAGCCGATCGGACAACAGGCACCAATCTTTGATTTTGATAATTAAAGTTTCTTATCGCTATTTCTCATGACCATAGCTGTTAATAGGACATTAATTAATCAATCAAACAAACAAACAAACAAAATCGCTATTTCTCAGAAAGTTTGTCAAAGAAGGATGCTTTAATTGCAATTTCTGAATGCCGTTCAGATAACTATAACTGTGACAGGCCGAATCTTCGTTGCACTTCTTTGATCTTATTTTAACTAATTTTGCGTTAGCTCCGCCTCAATGATTTTGATATTCGAAACATTAATGCTTAATTTTCTTTATAATATAATTTCAAACACAAGTGTTATACGTATGTAATGTGTTCTTCACTAATTTATTTTTCGGCTTCCTGACTAAAATGAAAATATTGTTTCAATAATCACTCACTATAAACTTTCCATGATTCAATTTTATTGCAAACGTTACAAAACTATTTACACTCACCTACATTTGCTACCCTCCTTGATATTGATGGTTGTCTGTTAATGATTTCTAGAAAACAGTAAATAAAAAGTATTTGAAACAAAAAGTGTTTTAAGGTTTGTTTCAAGTTTACCAAATGCTATGAAAATACAGTTTCGTTGATTTGTTCTCTGTTAATGATATCAAGAAAACAGGTAATAAAAAAGTATTTGAAACAAAAAGTGTTTCAAAATTTGTTTCGAGTTTAACAAATGCTATGCAAATACAGTTTCATTGATTTATTGCTGGATACATTTTTGACATATCAAGAACATTTTTTCTGTATCAACTTTATCAGTTAAATCTTTTTGAAATACATTGGAATCCTTGTTATCCATCAGTTAATTCACCGCAAAACAAAACTCAGATACTTACTTTGATCGTCTTCTTGACGTAAAGGTGAACCTGACCTCATCACGTCATCGTTGCCTATGACATCGTCACTCGCATTATCGGGAGTGTCAGACATATCCACGTGTTTTTCATATACCTATGCTCGCTTTTCTAGAATTTCGTACCTAGCTTTCATAGCTCCATTGATGGTTTTAAGTTCCTAAGTTTGTTAAAGGGTGAACTCCAGTGAGATAGCATAAAAAGGACAAGAGAATAAACAACAGCCTCCCAATGTATGCAGACATCCACTCGCTCCATTACACTACACACATAGGAGACCGTCCTTAGATTATATGACTGTTAATAGGTCATTAAATCTATCTAACAGAGCTGATTTTAAAATCGATATACCCTAATTAGATATCTTAGTTGTAAGGATGTTAAGTATCATCAAAATATCAGATTATTATTTCACCTAGTAAAATAATGCACTAACCAAATATGACCGGGTGATGTGTACTTGTTTGGTGTCTTCGGCGGCATGCTTCAGTGAGATAGCACTATTTAAAGGACACGAGTTTCGGCAATGTCGGCCCTGCAGGTAGGGCGTTAGAATTGTACCTGCTGCCCCTATTGCATGATTGTAAAAGGCGACTAAATTTAGGATCTTATCTTTTCTTTTCTTCCTAACTGACTTTCCGAATGCCTCCCTTGGCACCGCCTCACTTTTGGCCTTGAGTTGAGCGTTCGCCCCTGTGAGGAAGGCTCTGGGTTCTGTCCCCTGGCCGAGACACACCAAAGTCTATAAAAGTGGTAGTTTCTGCTCCTGCTTAACGCTCAGCACACAGGGAGTGGGACGACTGGTTCGCCCGTTATCAGTATAATGTGACCGGGTGGAGTGTGTTGCTTGATGTCTTCGGCGGCATGCTTCAGTGATATAGCACTATAAAAAGGGCAACAGTTCCACTATACAAGAAGACACAACATAAATATACCGCATTCTCCCAAAACACGCGACTCGCACAACATACACGTAACACACCGCATGCATGGGAGGCCGTCCTTACATGACCAAAGCTGTTAATAGGACGTTAATTAATCAAACAAACAAACAAACAAAATTCGGCAATGTGAAGTTAGAACCGGATTCGGGATTCGGGATTCGAACAAACAATCCGATGCCAGCACCTTAATCGTTTTTCAAAAATGAACAAATTAATAACAATTTCACTGGATACGTTATTCAAAATCGAAAACCGAATAACGAATAAGATGCTTGCACCGGTTTCGTTATTCAAAATTTTAAAAACCAAATAACGAATACGCTGCTGGCACCAGATTCATTATCCAAAATGAATAATGATAAACGATCTAAGGTGGTGTTTCACTGTTAACAAGTCTAGAAATAACGAATAAAGTACTGGGACTGGATTCGTTATTCAACAATGAAAACCGAATAACAATAACGAAAACGATGCTGGCACCGGATTCGTTATTCAAACTCAATAACGAAAAACGATCTAAGGAGTAGTCTTTCGGTTTTCAAGTCTTGAAATGATATCTATGTAAGTTTTACTGAATAACGGATAAGGTGCTGGTACCGGACTCGTTATTCAAAGGAAGAACGAAAAATGATATAAGGAGTTTTTTACGGTTTTCAAGTCTTGAAAAATTTACCGAGGTATTCAGTTTTTTTTCAGGTTGTGAAATTATGTTTTGATCTTTTTTTAGCCCACCATCATCAGATCAACATTGACACTCACCTACATTTGCTACCCTTCGTTATGTTGATGGTTCTCTGTTTAAAATCTCTAGAAAACAGTAAATAAAGAGTATTTGAAGCAAAAAGTGTTTCAAGGTTTGTTTCGGGTTTACCTATAAAAATACCGTTTCATTAATTTACAAAAATATTGCTGATGACAATTTTTATCATAACAAATTATTCCGTATTCAACTTTATCGGTTACATTTTATTGAAATACATTGAAATAAAAGTAATACATTGGAATCCTTGTTGTCTTTCATCAGTTAATTCACCAAAAACAAAACTCAGATACGTACTTTGATCGTTGTCTTGACGTAAAGGTGTACCTGATGTCACGTCGTCCTCGTCAACTACATCGTTACTCGACTTATCGGGGGCATCAGACATATCCACGTGTTTTTGACATTCCGACGATCGCTTTTCTAGAATTACTAACCTAGCTTCCATAGCTCCATTGATGGTTTTCAGTTCCACAGTTTGGTCTATGAGATGTTGGTTTTCTCTTTCCAGTAAATCTATTGATAAAGACAATGCGTAATGTATCATTTATGTTTACACATAAAGAAAAACTTTCCCACGTCAAGCAAAATCTTCAAACGCAAATATTTCTCCCTTGGGTAGTTTTAAACATGTGAATTGATGAATCACCCAAAGACATTCACAAAAATGATTTCATAATTGACGTTAACGTGCATTAAAGTAAATGAACCTTGCCATTTATTTATGATAGAAAAGCTTTCAGTTTGAGCTATGCGTATGGTGACATGTCCATTTTAGGTAAAGGTATGCTTACAGTCGATTAGGTAAAATAGAAAAAGAGCAAGGTGACATTTGCTCAAGATACTATTACGTAACGTTCTTTTGTGAAAAATTGGATTGTTAGGCAGCATAAAAAAACAAATGATTGTCACATACTGAACTCTCCTTACTTTCTTTTTTATCTGAAAGGTCTTCATATTATTCCTTGTATAAATAGGCAAGCACAATTTCTAGATTACAAACTATCCACCCCCTCCCCTCTCCAAAAAAAATACAACTTCAACAACAATACCTATCCGTCGTCCATACTTCTGTAACATCTCTGACTGTAACTTAACCATCTCCTTTATCTCGTCTAGCTTTTTGTCGTCTGTAGTATCAGACCGCGTCCCATGTAACGTCACAATCGAAAGACAAAATACAAAAAGCGAAACACAAGACATCTTGTTGGCTCCCATTCGATGTGCCAAATGAACTATTTAGGATATGACCTATGTCCTTATCTCTCCGTACCTTGACTGAAGTCTGTGAAATGTAGGTAATGTACGTGTTTGGTCAACATATATAAAATATACATTATTGTCAGTATGAAAACATATTTTGTATTGTTTAAAAAAACCAGAAATTCATTGTGACGTCAGACAGAAACAATAAATGACGTCAGGAAAATCGACGTGACGTAAGGATTAAGAGCACGGCAGGACAAAATGGAACACATTTTGACGTGAAATTCTTTATTATGTAGGTATTTTGAGTTATGTGATAAAAAGTATCTTAAATTTGTGTTCATTTCATATGAGATTTTATGAAACTCGTCTCGACGTTTTCATTTTTGCTCGCCGAGACTCGAAGAAATAAAACTTGTTAGACTCGTTTCATAAAATCTCATATGAAATGAACACTCATGTAAGATGATTCTGTATATCTACGGTGCAATAAAATAAATACATACGATCAGACCATGAAGCCAAAGTCTACAGATTAATATCACATTTTTAGTGTTATTGATAATGGTCAAGTGAGTTTTGTAAGTATGTTTTTATCTTAACATACATAAAGCATCGAAAACAACAATTTTATAGTGTACAATTTCTGTTTTGTAACTAACGTTTTTCAATATTTATAAGACATCATACATGTTATTCTGTACATTTGAGTGGTTTTCATAGATTAAGTCATAAAACCTGATGGTTTTTCAAAAAATAATAATAAATTCTCGCCCAGTTACGGCACATATATATATTTGTAAGCATGCTGAAAATGAATATAACGTATTTGAAGTGAAATGGCTATAAGTATGTTGTAGTTATCTCCCTTTGTTTAGTTATGCGTTGTAGGGAAGTGACTAGACTGTTCACCATTGTATCGATGCGGCAGTTATTGTAACTGTCAAATGTATATGCATGATATGACCTAATACATATACTATCATAGGATAAATTTCACATAATTTGCTGTTTCATATGTATACATCTTAAATAATATTTTACAATTGATCAGTTTCAAAATATCTAGTTAGTTTAATTTCGGCAAACGTTTTCATAATTAGTCCGCCGAAAATTGTATCCATATAAAATAAGGAATATATGAATCAAACGTGGATGGCCTTGAGCAGATGTACCTGTATATTGTGTGGATTTCAGGATTTCAGTCACTGGTCATGCATATGCAAATATAGTCAGACAAAAGCGTGATATGAAAAAAATAACAAATGTTCATTTTTTTCTATTATGATAATTTAAGGGGACCATAACAATAATTTAGGACATTATGTTTTTCTTATTCCTAACGGACTGTCTGTCCTAACATCTTTCTTGATACCGTTCATTTGTGCCCTTCAACTGAGAGCTTTTTCCTGCGAGGAAGGTTCTGGGTTCAGTCCCCTGACCGGGAGACACCATAAGTCTATAAAAGGTGTAGTGAGTGTCTGTTCCTGCTTAATATGGAGAAGGCTCTACTATAGGTTCTGAACCCTAGCAAAGACACACAGCGGTCTTCAAATGATCTGGCTGTTAATAGGATGTTAATCTGCTAAACTAAACCAAACTAATTATTAAATTTGATCTGAAAATATTCTCCGAGATACAAAAAAACTGATTCCGTATTGGTTATGCACATTCGAAAGACTCTTTGTCATGAAAGACCTGACTCCTTAAAAATACGCAGTTAGCATGCAAACGTGAACAGAAATTTGTACACATACAATATTCTTTTTCAACGTATGTTTCAATTCATAGTAAAATGGATTTCCTATGACAGCTTCAAAGGTGTGCTTGTAGACTTCCCGTATTAACTGACAATAGCTTGTGTCATTTCTCATCCCTGGCAGATGTTTCTATATAAGGAAACTTAAAGTGTTTCACAAGGTTCAACGATGGTCAGTCTACACTAAGCGACCAGTTAACTGTCACCGAGAAGGTCAATACTGTGTCTATGTTGGGAGTATTAGTGTCTAGTTGGTATGAATTATAGATGATTGGCACCATTAACCAAACCTTACAAGTTCTAATATTCCTCACTGATCAAGAGCACCATTCTGTATATATCACCACGATGTGAAATGTTCAATTACTCGAGTTAACATGTTGAGTAATACCGAGAGAGAAGGACAAATTATTCACAAATAATAAGAATGTTGGAAAGATTACGCAGACAAATACTGACTTTAAAATTGACATCCGTCGAAGAGGCCCTCGCCTTTTCTACATTTGTAAATTAATGTTGAGTTGCAGTATATGCGTCGTACTGGTTCGAGCAGCCATTTTAGCTTTTGGCTCCTACAGAAAACCATCTATATCATATAAGTAGCTGCAAACATCCCTAAATTGTTATTAAAATTGGTCGAGTTTTAAATTTGGATCGGAAAGAGCCACTGCAGCCATCTTGAATTCCAAGGTGTATGCCTACAAACAACGAAATATACATTATGCCATATTGCAATATTTTGCATATAATGACCTTCGGCAAAGAATTTATACTTTGGAAAGAACTGTGGAAGAAGTGCGTATGGAGAGGGAGTATCATTGTTTATTTATTTTTAACATTAAAAAGTCTAGTGACTGTTTTGGATATGTTAAGAGGGCAGATAGAATGGTTAAAAAACTTAATCGTGATTTTGCAATTATTGAAAATAAGTGTAATGCATTCTCTTAAATTTGATTTACCAATATAATATTTCTATCAACTACAGTGTTTACGAAAGATAATTTCCTCAAACAATCTTACTATATCGCAGTCTTTATTTTTTTCTTGCATTAAATGAATCATATATTATCCTTACTAGATGCTACCAGGGCTTTCAACCAGCCATTTTTTTGTATTTTATTTCATAAGTAATACATCAATGGCATCACCTTGCAGTATCCCTTAGAATATTTGAAAGACGTATAAACTTTAATAAATGCCAACATGACCTAATTAACAACAGATCTTGCACATATCATGAAACTGTCCAATATAGCGGTATGATGTAGGTTATAAAATTGAATTTCACTTAGTAACAGAAAACAATTTTTGCAACTTATTTTATTTTCAACTTGTAAGTGAATAAAAATTAAGGATGCTCTACCGCCGACGAATAGTAATATTTCTCTATGGAAAACAGGAGCAGATGAATTTTATGTTTTATTGTACACTATAACCATCATTGGAAAGTATGAACTTCTTATTTTACTTCTATACAAAATTTTCTAAAACAATTAATTGCATCCATGACATATATTATATGCAACGAGTTACTATTTGCGCAGACAACAAAAGCAAAACAAATTATATTTATTTTTGTGCCAATTAGGCATACATGTATTTCAGTTGTGTCTAATTTACATTGTACAGTATCGAATAATAGCAGAATATTAGCTCAGACAAACTATTGAGACCAAAAATGACAAAGAGTTAGCCGAAGACGTATCTGAATAAGTATGCGAACAATTGTGTCTTTCGCACATCCATGTATATCAAGAATGACTTGCTCCGATTCTGGCAGAAAGTGATATAGATTATAAGGAACATTTTTTACCAAGAGGCACATGGACCTTAACGGTCACCTGAGATTTGATACAAATTAGTCATTTACTAGCCAACTGCTGTCTTTAGTTCATTTGGACAAAAAAATTACGAAGTAGAAAAAAATTTTGAACATAAAACTATTTACATAACATATAGTAACATATAGTAATCAAGAACATCAAAATAAAATAATTTAATAATTCATCATGGATGTAATGTTTAAGTTCCAATGATTTTTATTGCAAAGGTCAATAACTCCGTCTCTTACAATCGAATCAAGCCAATTTTCAAACTAGACCAATATCTTCGTTTTTAAGTCTACATACACACTTTCATCAAGTTCAGTGAATATTTACTCAAGTTATCGTGTTCACAATTTCCGATGATAATGATTGCAAGGGAAATAACTCCAACAGTTATGATGGAATAAGAACATTTCATACTTGTTCTTTCTAATATTGGTCTGTATACGATGCATCGCTTATTTTGGTTAATATGTACACAGGTTATCATGTTCACAACGAATATCCAACACTAATTATAAGTGCAAACGATTTGATACAAGCTCTCTGATTAGTCCACTCGCTCCTAGGAGTCAATCAGAGAGCTTGTATCAAATCGGAGACGACAGACAAAAAATGGCCGAGATCGGTGATCATCTGTTCTGCATGACAATAAATGGAGTGTGGGGATTTCTAAGGGATACTTATGTGTAATTTTTATAAGTAAGTGAGTTTATATTGAGGATCTGCACTCCAGGGATGCATTCGTTGAATGGATGGCGATTTTATTCGGTCTGTGCTCATTAGGGAATCGTGACTTGGGCATGTAGCGTGTATTTTTCCTACTAACGATTTTTACACGAATCCTCGTAATTCAACTTTCGATATTAAATAAAATTCGGCCATAATCCCATTATATCATATACCATAGTGACCAGTAAGGAATTGTCTTCAATGTAAGCTAAAAAATATTCAGATCGGATGATTTTTGTGGTGTTTTTCTGGAAATGGGATAAGTAACCAAACTTTAAGTATTTTTAGTATTTTTTTTTTTTGCGCGTCGTAAACCTGTGATGTGACCGGGTGGGGTGTGTTTATTGGTGTCTTCGGTGGCATGCTTCAGTGATAGGTAGGGCGTTAGAATTGTACCTGCTGCCCCTATTGCATGATCGTAAAAGGCGACTAAATTTAGGATCTTATCGTTTCTATTCTTCCTAACTGACTTTATCCTTCCTAATGCCTCCCTTGGCACCGCCTCACTTTTGGCCTTGAGTTGAGCGTTCGCCCCTGTGAGGAAGGCTCTGGGTTCTGTCCCCTGGCCGAGACACACCAAAGTCTGTAAAAGTGGTAGTTTCTGCTCCTGCTTAGCGCTCAGCGTACAGGGAGTGGGACGACTGGTTCACCCGTTGTCAGTATAATGTGACCGGGTGGGGTGTGTTGCTTGGTGTCTTCAGCGGCATGCTTCAGTGATATAGCACTATAAAAAGGGCAACAGTTCCACTATACAAGAAGACACAACATGAATATACCGCAGTCTCCCGAAACACGCACCTCGCACAACATACACGCAACACACCGCATACATGAGAGGTCGTCCTTACATGACCATAGCTGTTAATAGGACGTTAATTAATCAAACAAACAAACAAACAAACTATAAAAAAAGGCAACAGTTCCACTATACAAGCAGACAACACAAACATACCAGTCTCCCAAAACACACACCTCGCACAACATTCATGGAACACACCGCATACATGGGAGGCCGTCCTTACATAACCTTGCTGATAAAAGAAGATTAATTAATCAAACAAACAAAATGGTGGATATTTACTCAAATTATCGTGTTCAGAAGGTCCAATTATAATTATTATTGAAAAGGCAATAAAGCTAATTTTCGAACTGGTTCCATTCGAAGTTTCATTAAGATCAGTTCATATTTACTCAAGTTACATCGTGTTCACAAGGAAATGTTAACGGACGACGACAGACAAAACGCAACCATAACGTACACTTGAAGAAAGGACCTCTTTCACGAACAATAAGAACAAAATTCTCATGTATGTTCATATGAACCATTTCAACATGTGATTCATGTATATTTATCTATTATGGCCTGGTTGAGAGGGTACTAATGCCTCATAGTATTATCGAGGGATGGAATAGTGCCCAAGCCGAAGGCGAGGGCACTATCCCATCTCGAGACAATACTATGAGGCAATAGTGCCCTCTCAAACAGGCAATAATGGGTTCAGTACATCACAATCACATGTCATCGTAACAAAAGCACGTCAAGCTAGGCATGAAGCGACATCTCGCAATGCTATCTTCATCTCCACACCACGTTGTTACATTAAAAGTACAACATATGTCGCAGAAATCTGTTTCTATAAAACGGGGTTCAGCTTTATGAATATTAAAGTAGATCAATATAGAATATGAGTGAACTGTCTTCTGTAGAAAAGCAACATTTGCTTCTATCCCGGCAAACAACAGCCTGTCCGCCATCTTAACGTCTTGGTCGAAGCGCAACGTTATGATGACGTCATATAATGGTGTCGTCACAATACATTCACGTTGAATTTACCGCCACTTCAATAGTGCCCGCTTGCCCGGGCACTATTGCAAATAGTTTTCATGTGTGTAGCCAATCAGAATGCAGTATTCTGTCATGTGATGTACTAATGATTAATAATTTCCAAATCCAAAACAATAAGTATACAGTTACATTTATATTTGGATATATGATTACTACTGTAATCATTTGGATAGGGCTTCTTCATAAGTTGTTAAAACTTGTGTCGAATCCTCTTTGTCCAACATCAAAAGGCAAATAAAATAAGTTTACAGCATCAATATAGTACTGTAGTTATATATCCTTACAAGCAAGAGGAAGTCTTCATGCAGAAAAGATATTGTGCTTAATTTGCTATTGAGTTACATCCATAATAAAGTTCTATTTCTTTCTAGTTTTCTCTCTCTTTAATAAAACAATAGGCACACGAACCAATTTTACCATATAGCATTTGGTTTTAATAAAATTGGTTCGTGGGCAAATTTCCATTGTTCGTGAAAGAGTTCCTTTAATAATACAGATGAAATCTATAATTTTATAATCATTAAATAAAAAATTGACATTTTTAATCTTGAAAAATCCCAATATGAAATATTACATAGATGATCTTTGAAAAATGACAGTAAATGAAAGCCCTAAATCACTTAACATATAGGAATTTCATCAATCTTTATAACCGCACATATATCTCACAATACACATACTTCATTGATATCAAGATACAAATATCAGTTATAGCTGTTAGAAATTGTACTTAATGATTTCAAGTTACGTGTTATTTTACCGTAATAGGAAAATTACAAACATTTTAAGAAAAAAAATATTGAATACATTTTGTAAGTCCTCCCTTTGCCTGCACAACTTCACAAGTGGACGCCGCAGCCCTTCATTGATTTTGTTCACCAACCTACAACTCCTCTTTCGCCACAACTCTAACTACTAAAGTCCAATCCGAGTCGAAATATAAGATTCGCGGTCGCGGTCGTTGTTGATTGTGATGTTAAATGTTAAACTTCCTTCTTGGGTCTAGTTCTGTTTTCCCATATATCCCTTGACCATTCCAGCTGTAGAGACATGTTCCAGGTCCAAAAGTTCTCGATGCAACTTATAACACAACATCTGTCAAAAATCCCCATCTGAATTCGCTTGGCAGTGGATTCCATGCAGAATCTCATCCGCGATCTTGTAGGTTTCATCTGTTACTGCTTCAATGTCGTAGATGAAATCCCCAGGGTATGTATGTCATTGACATGGGGTTTAAAGCTCCTTACATTTAATTGTGAATTTTAAGGGTCTCATCTGTAGCTTCCCTTTTCGCTAGCCTGTCATCATGAGCTAATATCTTCCTATTTAGGGTGTTAGTTCCCTGCAGTATTTTCCTCATGCTGTATCAATTCTTCTCCGGAAAGGTGTGGACGTATTGGAAAAAATCGAAGGAGTGGCAGAGGTCGATGCTGTACCAGTCTTACCAACAAATCGTTAGGAGGTTCCAGTGGTGGCATATGGCCTCGTGGCGATCCCCTGGATATTACCAGTGCTTCTGGCTTGTTCTGGGTAATAATAAACAAGTATTTCAAATATTTAAATTTAAATTTTGGTAGCATCTAAAACTTTGAAAACGTTTTTGTTCATAAAACCATCATATTTAATGTCATCAAATCTAATTATTTTAATAGTAAATCTTTTGAGGCTTAATGTTCAAATGGTGACATGAAGCTATTACACAACGCGTAAGAGATAGTTCCCAGATGATTATATATTTGAAGTTTGGATTTTTTACATTATGTTGATAAATGAGTATGATAAGTTCAGTTAACATATTTTTCAACAAATAAAAAAAAAGAAAAAATATTGTTGCGGTGGGCTGAAAATGGTTGCCAGTTCCTAGTTCAGTTTTACTTATTAATAAACGGTATTAGGAACCAGACTATAGCTCCATTGAACCAAACGCTCCAAAATACTGGCCATCGAGCGAAGTTCCGTTTATTATTTTATTGACGCCCATACCTGAGTTCCGTTTAGACTTAACATTATATAATTATAGACCACATTTGTAGAAAATAAAGAAATATTAAGTAAGAGTAATATACACACGAAAAAAAATATTTTTACAAAAAAAACCGCTTTGGTTTTACATCTCGCGTCCTACGCACATTATTCTGTCCATGTGATGTCCTTATGGTTTCTCCCTTTACCGTTGTCTCCGTTGTTTGTCGTCACCTCTTCTCTCCTGTGTTGTCGGATCGGTTGTATTACACAATGTATTCCAATATATCTGGTCTGTAACACGAAGTTGACAGTCATCGACGGCAGTGGCGATACTAGAAAGAGCTCTCTGGGGATTGAGCTCAGGGAAATATCTGGATCCGCGCCAATATCGTCTGCCTGTGTCTCTGAACTTGCTGTGTAGGGCAATGTAGATTTAGGGACTGGCATTGCCCTTGTCGGCGTTGACGTTTTGCCTGGTGATGCTGACTTCGCCGGCGTAGGTGATGGGGAAGTGACTTCAGTTGTTGGAAATTTCGTCGACGTAGACAACCTTATATTACATACTTTCCTCCGAGATGGCTACTTTGGCGAACGTCTTCTTTGGGTTTCATCCTTGTGACCATTTCCTGACGACCTGGACCGCGATGACGGAGCATGGCATCTCTCCTTACGCCTTAAGTTCGCTTTGCGATATAGGGTCTGGTCATATTGATCACATTCGAAATTAGGCTTCGGAGTGTTAGTGTGATGACAATCAACAACATGCCGCATCAAGTCGTCTATGGAGGCATAATTCTTCTGACATCCAAAGCAGGCGTGGAGGCGTCATGGCATGTCCATGGTATCATATAACTAAGTAATTTGTACCAAGGTGTTAGACATTAGAGACACCATTCTACATTAAAAATTCTCACTGGTATATTGCATATTTCGTGCATTGTCCGAAAAGAGATATTTTCACCATCTCTCACGACCTCGGCAAAGACACTTGCAGATTATTACATATATATAAAGTTGCTGTAAAAAGTTTTACGGTATAGGGTAACCCTGGCTACTGGTTAACTCGATAGAGCAAGGCTGGAAACTCCGCCACGTGGAAATACACACCCACCCTACTTCAATCGCCTAAAAACACATTTATTCTAAATAAAATTTTACAAACTGTGTTGGTGTCCAAAATCCTTTAGCATTTCGGGGACGTTTCCGCATGCTTTTGTGCTGAAATGTAAATCCGACGGGTGAAATTGACAACTGACTTGCACTTTGTGAACTAACTTGTAGTTTGTGATATCATGTTTAAATGTATTAAGAATTGAAGTTTTAGTAAGGATGCCAATCAGTGTTAAGCAATACATAAACCACGTGTTTCACTACTGAATTAAGCTGCATCCTAATATTGACGATGAATAACCGATATGGTGCATTGGTTAGTAATATGGTAGACATAAAAACTTTCTCCATAGGCTTACATTGATTATTTCTGGTGCGAAGTCATGTTGAAATAATGATAACAATTAAAACTGGTTATTAATTGATCTATATGAGTTATTACCCCCAAGTTACATGTATCATTTCAGATTGAAAAGAAAAGAAAGAAAAAAAAACGTATAAAAACCATATATGCACTTTAAAACTTGAGTCCATGATAACCTGGTTTGAGGTACATTATACAATTATTGACATATTTTCAGGTTGATACGGTGAGTTATCAACCCGAGTAAGTGGTTTTCGAGGGTTGATAACTCATCGTATCTACCTGAAAAATAGGTCGATAACTGTTTTATTATATGACATTTACAAGATATTAACCCGGTTCTTCAAAAAGACTACTACAATACACAGTATGATGTTTTCAAATGTTCTTTTTACGAAAGTAGTTTATCCATTACATGTAGTATATGGTAAATATCCAAATGCTTCTTGCTAATGTTTTGGACTTGTAAAACCGGAATATTTTATCGCTGCATCAACTGCTCGTCTCTCATTCTTGAACGTTTTCCATAAATTGAAGTTTGATCGCAGTAAACTTGCTGCCTTCCGCCATATATGTTGCAATAGATGTCCTTAACGTCCTATTAACAGCTATGGTCATGTAAGGACGGCCTCCCGTGTATGCGGTATGTTGCGAGTATGTAGTGCGAGGTGAGTGTTGTGGGAGAGTGTGGTATATTCATGTTGTGTCTTCTTGTATAGTGGAACTGTTGCCCTTTTTATAGTGCTATATCACTGAAGCATGCCGCCGAAGACACCAAGCAACACATCCCACCCGGTCACATTATACTGACAACGGGCGAACCAAGCAACACATCCCACCCGGTCACATTATACTGACAACGGGCGAACCAGTCGTCCCACTCCCCGTTTGTTGAGCGCTAAGCAGGAGCAGAAACTACCACTTTTATAGACTTTGGTGTGTCTCGGCCAGGGGACAGAACCCAGAGCCTTCCTCACAGGGGCGAACGCTCAACGCAAGGCAAAAAGTGAGGCGGTGCCAAGGGAGGCATTAGGAAAGATAAAGTCAGTTAGGAAGAAAAGAATAAACTAACCAGTTGACATTTATTTTCATCATTACATTCTTTTAAATAATAATCTCTGATAATTGAGTTTTCTTTGCCGTTTTAATGCACTGGTTTTTAGAGAAATGCTTCTGTTTGAGTACACACATCCCCAGGTGATTCATGCTTTATACTTTGTAGTAAATGTTTTATATATCAATACTGCATTATTTTTCTTTGGGGTTAATAAGATCCCTACATCGACTTATTGGAAATATCGAATTTATTAAATCAGACCATGCCATCAATATATTTCTCTTGGTAAATAGCCTGTGATGTAGCCTATATAAGCTGACCGTGTGTTTGCAAACATTGTGCCATTAACCGTCACAACTTTACAAGAGTGTGTGTTAATAGAATTCTTAGAGGAAGACCATCATTAAAAGAGCACCGCGCTTTAAATGCCTTCTACGGCTAATATGGCAACACACAAGAATTGCTGATGAAAAGCAGCATACTGAGTCGTATAAGGGTCAATACGTACGCCAATATCCGTCCAAGCTTCATATTAAATCCGTCGTGTTTACCATAAACTTCATCCCCAGCAACGCCGGACAACCATGATCCCATGAACTTATCGCAGGTAAACCCGATACCTTACACCATGTTTGATACACTCTACAACTACAAAAACGGTAAAGATGATATGGTACAACAATAGGTTGGTCAAAATAATATGAAATTACATAGTAAACAGCTAATTCTTTTAAGGACGACCTCCGTAATAAAAAAGAAAAAATAATCCTCAAGATTGCACACATAAGGTCGTTCGTTAAACACCCTTCTTGTGATTAAGACATTAATCTAAGAAACCAAACCAATCAATTTATTGTTATTTTTTTTTTGCTTTTTGTTATTTGTATATTATTGGACAAGAACATTTTGTTATAAATACATGTAGTTCAATTTTCCTTGAATGTTTTGATGCTGCCAATGTCCTTGGCACCAAATAACTCGCCATCTTTGTGTGAAGATGGACATAAAAGGTTTTATAGCTTCTTGTACTAATTGTCCATAAGATCGCGGCAGCCACATAGCTTTGCCGGGTCAATATATTAGAAAGCTCCTATTTGTGCGTAAAGAGCAAGGTTTAAATACAGGGGACATATTTGCGAAGACTACTAGAAAGCATATTATTGAGTGATCGAAGGGGTTAAAATATAATAAGCATTAATTATTTCAACTGTTCTCTGCATTAGGTCGAAGGGGTTAAAATATAATAGAGCATTAATTATTTCAGCTGTTCTCTGCATTAGGTTTACCTTCTCATTGGCTGAAGCAATGTTCCCATTATAAACTTTACATACATAGTGGCCCTGCAGGTAGGGCGTAATAATTGTACCTGCTGCCCCTATTGTATGATCGTAAAAGGCGACTGAATTTAGGATCTTATATTTTCTCTTCTTCCTAACTAACTTTATCCTTCCTAATGCCTCCCTTGGCACCGCCTCACTTTTGGCCTTGAGTTGAGCGTTCGCCCCTGTGAGGAAGGCTCTGGGTTCTGTCCCCTGGTCGAGACACACCAAAGTCTATAAAAGTGGTAGTTTCTTCTCTTGCTTAGCGCTCAGCATACAGGGAGTGGGACGACTGGTTCGCCTGTTGTTAGTATAATGTGACCGGGTGGGGTGTGTTGCTTGGTGTCTTCGGCGGCATGCTTCAGTGATATAGCACTATAAAAAGGGCAACAGTTCCACTATACAAGAAGACACAACATGAACATACCGCAGTCTCCCAAAACACGCACCTCGCACAACATACAAGCAACACACCGCATGCATGGGAGGCCGTCCTTACATGACCATAGCTGTTAATAGGAAGTTAATTAATCAAACAAACAAACAAACTTTACATAGACAAGGGAGGCCGCTTTAAATGACCTAAGCTGTTAATAGGATGATAGGCCAAACCAAAGATCTAGTATACCGCCGAAATATAAGTGAAATAAGCACATTGCTATCCCAAGGATCATAGGTTTCAATCACACTGGAGAGGGAAGACAGAAAGATAGGTCTGAGTCATGTTGCATTTGAATTCATTTTCCCTTGACGATGAAGTTCTGAAATTCTTTTCACATAGTATTGTTGAATATGTCATTCTGGGTAGTTATCACCAAAAATTGCTGTGAAAAACACGTGTGATTGTTAGGAATAGGCTTTATAGAATTTATTTATATATCATTATTGTGAAATAATAACAAATAGAAATATAAATAGTGCCCAATGCATCTATACGAAATTTAAGCAACCATATGGCATTATGAATATGATTCACGATACTTTATGAATATGAAGAGTTTCTATATTACTTGATAGTTATCATACCTTGAAATGCAAAATCTGATATTAAAACGATACGCTAGGTTAGGATAAAATAAAATAGCTCAAATACCTGATAATGAAAGTATATTGCAATAGCTTTAAATAGCCACATGGGCAGCGGCGTCATTTATCGGAATACATAGTGTATTATTTGTCTCCGATAAAAAAATCCTATCAAGGGTTAGTGTAGCGTTGTTATGGCAACACTCCAACGACTGAATTATTGTCAATAAATGTATACTATACATACGTGTCAATTGGCGTCTAGTCAGTAATGGGGCGCAATACGGGATACTGTTAAACTGGTAGGGTTATTATACAGTTAAAGCATAGGGTTGACGGATATAACAAGCTTCTGGGTTTCCGAGGCGTAGCCGAGGAAATAGTTAATAGACGTTATAGGTGGGTATTGAAGGCGACTACATGTACCAGTGATCTTGACCGCATATTTTTTAACCTGTACACATATTTCTTTTACCCTGGATGGATCGCCAGTTGACAAGAAAACACAACACGAACATACCACAGTCTCCCAAAACACGCAGCTTGCACCTACACTATACAAGAAGACACAACACGAATAAACCGCAGTCTCCCCAAACACGCACCTCGCACAACATACACGCAACACACCGCATGCATGGGAGGCCGTCCTTACATAATCATAGCTGTTAATAGGACGTTAATAAACAAACAAACAAACCTACACTACACACCGCATACATCGGAGGCCGTCCTTACATGACCCTAGCTGTTAATAGGACGTTAATTAATCAAATAAACAAACAAAACAATCAATCAAACCGCATGTGACTTTGCATTTTGTATTGTTTTTGCTATGATGTTTGCCCCAATGGCCCGGCAGGTAGCGCGTTACCTGCTGCCTCTAGTGCATGATCTTAAAAGGCGAATAAATTAAGGATCTTATCTTTTCTCTTCTTCCTAACTGACTCTATCTTTCCTAATGCCTGGCCCTCCTTTGGCACCGCCTCACTTTTGGCCTTGAGTTGAGGGTTTGCCCCTGTGAGGAAGGCTCTGGGTTCTTTCCCCCCGGCCGTGACACTCCAAAGTCTATATAAGTAGTGGTTTCTGCTCCTGCTTAGCGCTCAGCATACAGGGAGTGAGACTACTGGTTCGTCCATTGTCAGTATAATGTGACTGGGTTGGGTGTGTTGCTTGGTGTCTTCGACAGCACTATAAAAAGGGCAACAGTTCCACTATACAAGAAGACACAACATGAATATACCACAGTCTCCTTAAACACGCACCTCGCACAACATAAACACAACACACCGCACACATGGGAGGCCGTCCTTACATGACCCTGGCTGTTAATAGGACGTTAATTAATAAAAAGGGCAAAAGTTCCACTATACAAGATACAACACGAACAAACCGCATTGTCCCAAAACACACACCTCGCACTTCACACACTGTATACATAGGAGGCTGTCCTTACATGACCCTGGCTGTTAATAGGACGTTAAAATAATCAAACAAACAAACAATCCGACATTGAATAGGTACACGGGCGTTTGCGAGAACGAGGCGTGGCTATATTACACCTGGCGATCGGTCAATATCCGATATGAATGCTTTCTATCTTATCCAATGATAAAGACGTGATCATATGGGCGGTCTATAAATTAAAGTGATAGTTTCTGCTCCTGCTTAGTATTCAGCATACCTGAAGTAGGGCAAGTGGTTGGCCGTTGTCAGTATAATGTGACCTGGTGGGATGTGTTGCTTCATTGATATAACACTGTAAAAAGAACAAGAGTTCCACTAAACATGACGACACAACACGAATATACCAGCCTACCACAACAGGCACAGCACACTACATAAAACGCTACACAAACGCATACATGGGACAAAGTATTTGAGTTGTGTCTTCTTGTATCGTGGAACTCTCGCCATCACTGAAGTAAGACACCAAGCAACACACGCCCCGGTCACATACTGACAAAGGTAACATCCTAAATTTAGTCGCCTTATACGATCATGTAATAGGGGCAACAGGTACAAACTAACGCCCTATCTGCATGACAGAACTCTTTTGAGAGTCGGGCATGAAAATCTCAAACATTGGAGTAAGATTTCCCAGTCTTATTCCTACGCCCATCTAATTAAAACGTATAAGACAGGCTTTAAAATTTAATAATCTGACACTGGTTATAGCTTTTTCGGATTATGATAAGCAAATGTACTGATTCTACAATACTAATAAAACTGAGAGCGTATGACACATTTCTAAACCAATAAGTGTAAAAAAAAACCTGTTATCAGTCTCTGATGTAAATGTAGCTGTTAATGTCTGAGATCACTCATATATCCTATTCAATAAGCCTGTGTATAGATAGAAATGAGACTCATTTACAACCCCACTGTGTCTAACGTATCCAACATCATTGTACAAATAGGACTGTCAATGTATGAGAAAGAATTTATGCGAGACTTGTCTTGTCTTGAACCAACCACTGACATGTTTGGTCAAGATCTATTGTCCAAGACAAGTTTCGTCAGTGAGTTTCCTTTTGCGGAAATAGGCTGAGGTCCGGCATTGTCGAGGAGAGAGACAGGAGAAATGCTGATAAGCAAACTGGGAAGAAAGACTGCTGACCCTGTTTGTCATCACGTCACGTCTCCTGTCTTCACTGGTACCAGGACGGGACCTGTCGATAATGGATTGATTTCCCTAAACAGGTCATATTTAGTATGAGTGAAAAAATGTATCGTACTATGTATTGTTTGTTTCACATCGTAATAGTTAAGGTTGTTTAGAGCAGGGGATTATAAGTTCGCTTCGTCCGTCCGACCTTGTCACTGTGACCTATCTTTTGACATTTGACCTCAATAAGAAAAAAAACTTAATAGGTTTTTAAGGTAGGTTAACCTTTAAGTTGTTGAATACTGTGGTATTTTCATGTTGTGTCTCCTGTAATTTAATACTGGAATGTTTTGACCATTTTATAGTTATATCTCATGAGAGCATCCCACACACACGACACCACAATACACGGGAGGCCGTCCTTATATGACCCCTGGCTGTTAATAGGACATTAATATAATGAATCAAACCAAGCATACTGCCAAGGACACTTCATGCAGGGGAAGCTGTCCTTATTTGACATAAGCCGGTATTACAATTGAAAGTTAAGAATTATTTCATAAATCCTTTTTGTAATTTGTGAGCCTTCGTAATTATCATTAAGTAATGAATATTGGACAATTAGGATTGTAGGCATAACCCTTTTGACCGGATTCACATACTGTCCTATTGCGTTTATTTTAACATGATTCTCACTTGAGATGATGCCAATCAATGCTATGTTCGCTTGGGACCTATTTATATTCAACTGTCTGATCATTCCGTAGTTTTTGCTAGACACCCGTGTTATACGATACTGCTCATTGGATGGAGTTATGTCATCATTTTGCGAAAGGATTTACAATGATTGATATCCAGAAAACAATTTAAAACAGCTGACAGGGCAAGTTTGAGAAATCATTTCGTGTAAAGATTAAAAACAAAATTTAAAACGGTTTGGAGCATCCCCTGTAATATTGGTCATCGTTACTAAGGAAGTAAAATCCATTTTTGTTATGGACCTCCTAGGGTTGGAATCAGTGAGCATAACATGACGCGATGCCTGTTATGCCAATTGATTTCATCACTGAACGTGGTGACCTGTTATGGCATGGATGTCACTTTCTTAGAAATAATACTGGCCAGTATGTATCGCAAGAGAGCATCTGGAAACCATTTGAAGGATATATTTTTTTCTTAGCATGAACGATTTTAACCTCGCGTAATCGTTTCTGTATCTTGTGGCCTAGTTGCGTGACCCTGACAGTAAAAGGGAAATACGACAAAATGATAAGGCTGACGCAAACAACAGGTTACCTCCTTGTTTTATTATCATCAAAACATTTCAATCAAAATCGCTTCTTATTTGTACATTGTATTTTTGTTTACTTTAAGAAACTTTTATTGAAATAGATGAAATGCTCCTGAATTTGCCTGCTTTGCATACGATACAACGCCATGTTTCCCGCATGACCACGGATTGTCATTGCAAATAGAATTCCTCAAATCAATCCCTGTTCAGTATAGCCTTATCTTAATACTTAATCAAACACGCTGCTTCAACAATACTTCAATCCTGAGTAAGACGGAGCGCCAATTGACTTCGTCTTGCATCAGATTCACACTGACAGCTTGAACACTGCCCTGGTAGCAATAAGATGTCACTTCTATCGACAAGGACACCAAAATGCGGCGACAATTTCTACCACCATGTTCATTCAAATTAGCGTGACAGTAATTACTACATATTGTCTCTCTCCGAAATTTCACCCTATTGTACTTGATCTTAAAAATAAAACTTCTGAGTTAACGGTATCAAATTGCTTGGAATAAGCGAGTTTGTGCCATTAATCAAACGTTGGAACGATCGAGACATTACGTTGAAGAAGTGTTTAAAAACACAGCCTAATCAATCGTTTTCAAGATCCAGATTTTGGAAATAGGAGTCTGTACCGGAACTCAATACATCAAATCGTCCTGAGATTTAAAGAATCACTAGTAATTAATTACTTTGTTTATATCTCCTTGGGACAAGAGATACAATAAATCTTTTCTTTTATAGAAATCTATAAATAACAACAAAAATCAATATGGAATGCCTGTCGTTTAAACTGCGTTTGTCTTAGCAAGACTTTCGCCCTCGTACCTAGATACGACCACATACAACATCGAATATTGTCATAGATATAGGATAGTTACAATAACAAAAATATATAACCTTACCTTATATAAAAGTAATAGATATCGCGATGTGTACAAAATAGTTTTTATTTTGAAACTCTGAAATCCTACGATGCCAAAATTTGCAACCGTATTGTATTCAATATAAACCTATTTGCTTTTTGAAATGCTATTTTGTAAGGAATTGAAGAAAACGCAAATGCCCTCGTACGTTATCTTGGTGCCCATAATCAAAATATAAATGCTGAATATAGCGGCATTCACGAAACAAAAGTATACTAATATTAATCTTTTGGCATCGTCGAATCTTGATTTTTCACATTGAAATCAAGGGTAAGGTTTTTTTTTATATACTGTTCAACGCGTCACTACCTTTTGGACTACTATAAACATTAATCACAGGTTTCGTTATAGGCATACATGTATTTAAATTTTCCACTAAAATAGACCACACACAAAAATAAATATCATGATGGGAATCTAATAAAAAATATTGAAAGTGTGCAATTATCATATATAAGCACTTAACACACCTTCAAGAAGACTTTACAGTTGAGTCTTGCTAAATGTTATCTCTTCAACACACCTTACCATATATAGAGCACGCGAGTACGCGGCGGTGTTATATGTGTATAAATAGGTTTGTAAATGAAAGGATAAGCGAGTCTTAGTTTGATCCGCCCGTAATGCCAAAATCTATAGATCTGGTGTGCTGGAGATAGACGTTAATTTACGATATAAACCTCAGAAATGCCAGCGACAACAACCTTGCATTTACAAAACGGTCGCAGCTTCATCCAACAGCCAAAAGAGATTTATTTAGATATCGATTCAGGATAAAATGATCATTGCTTTACAGGCAATTTCCGTCAATGGGAGAATTGTTATTCATTAAACATTTTTCAGTCATTAAGTACGAAATGGAAAAAATTCTTTAAATATTGGGATTAAAATATAGATTTTTTACTGAGTTGACAAAGTAGTGTATGCAAAGGAATTAGTTTCAAGATATGTAGGATTTAGTTATTTGTAACGTAAATATCCATAGCATGTCAAAATTGTCCCGGCTATACTCGTTGCGTGATCGTTTAAACAAACTAAAATTATAAAAGCTGAAAATATTCGTTTTGATTATATTGTCATAAAGTTTTCATTTCATCTTGATATTTTTAGGCCGCCAGACCATAGGTCATGTGACCTATTGCGATAGTCTTTAGTCCGCCGTCGTGCGACGTCCGTTAACATTTTCTTGTGAATACGATAACTTAAGTAAATATGAAGCGATCTTAATGAAACTTTTTGTAAAGACTAACATTGAAAAGATCGCGGACGACTTCGAAAATCATCTTTATTCGACCGTGATTTACGGAGTTATTGCCCTTTGCACTAATAATTATTATTGGACCTTGTGAGCACAATAACTTGAGAAAATATGCACCGAGCTATATATGGAATTTTGTATGTTGTTTAACATTGGCAAGATCTCGGACGAGTTCATTTTGATTCGACTGTAATTTACGGAATTATAGCCCTTTGCACTAATACGTATAATTGGATGATTGTTGTGAACAAGATAACTTGTGTATATATTCACCAAAGATAGCGAAACATTGTATGCACATTAATATTAAAAAAACAAGTATGAAAAATGTTCTTATTCCATCATAATTAATGGAGTTATTGTCCCTTGCAAAAAATTAATCCATGATAAATCAATAAATTTATCGTATTTTAATGTTCTTGAATACTATATGTCATATAATGTAAATATTTTTTCGTTCACAAAAAATTGTTTTCTATTTCGTGATTTTTTTGTCAAAAGGAACAAAAAACATCAGTTGGCTAGTAAATGACATTAGTTGTATCAAATATCAGATGACCGTTAAGGCCCATGGGCCTCTTGTTTTGTTTTGCTTTTGTTTTCTAACACTGATTAATCTTAAGATGTACTGATGTTTGCTTCGGTTTTAGTTTTAACCGATGTGTTTAAGGAATGTCATCCTCGAGTGCGGCAGGTATGTGTGTTTTAGATAGCAGTTTTACCAACCTCAGAAAATATAGTTGTCTTGGTTCCTTAGCAAACACAGTAATTGTATTACTATGCGTTCGGATATATCTGACCAGAAGAATAAATATTTTTGCCCAAAGCACCGGACGCTTAATCTTTAGGAAAGAATGCAAGACGGGGAAATTCAAAGGAAACAATGTAGTAAAAAAACCCACTAAATATCTCAACAGTAAGAGGAAACAAAATCCTTAAGGAAAATTACACAGTGGAATAAAAGCAGCAAGTATAATTCTAGTACTCGAACTATGAAATTTGCACTAATGTAAAGAGAACAAGAACATACCGCAGCCTCCCAATAAAAAGTTATTCACACACGTCACATCGGATATAGGGGAGTCCTTAAACGACCTTAGCTAATAACAGGACGTTAAAACAATCAACCAACCCTACTGTAGAGAATTCCGAAGAAACACAGTTAACCTTCTAAAGCGATATGATGTGCAACTCGCACCGGTAGGACTGGATGTTTTACCGACACGACGGATATGTGTGGAAATTTACTGGGGCCACTGAAGATACATCCAGACAACAATTTCCATGTAATAATATTGTTGCATTCGCAATGATAAATAAAATTTCTTAATAAAATATATGTGATAGGTTTTTCATTTTCAAAATACCATTGTAGACTACGAGAACGCTTAAGTTCGGGCATATGTGGGTTAGATAGAAATCTTCAATTCTCAAGGGAACGATAAAAGTGTTATATAACAAACTATGTAGTTTAGGTAATATGTAGAATTCAAACGTCTGATAAATAAAGACAGTAATTTTTTTTAATTCAAGCTACCGAGCAAAACTTTCATTTCCGTTCGATCGAAAAAACTTTGTTTATGAAAAAAACTTTCAACTTCGATGACTAAATTATTATGCGTTTAGTCATCTTTTGATCCTTGCCTAATTATAAAGGAAAGAAATCCAGTTAAACTATTATTTATTCGTTCATTAAGTCGATAATTGAAGTTAAACTATTCTTGTTGAGATATATATAAAAAAAAACATGTCAATGCGTCGGTACTTATGGTTATTAGATATTCCAGTGTATCGGCGGCCATCTTTTGTTTTTCCAGAAAATCGACGCTAGTTTGTTTTATTAAGTTAACAGCTTTGTTTTGGTTTACATAGAGCAGTCATGTCAAACCGGTGTATTCACCTGCCTATGTATCCAATCCTAAGTTGTGATTGTCAGTAATAAATATCAGTTAAATCCCCATCAATTATGTCCGAGATGAAGATGAAATTAGAAGTCAGACACTCCAGTTTCCACTATGTAATGCACATGTGTATACAGCATATGTACACAGAAAAAGCATACTCCACCAGCTCACATTATACTGATAGCAGGTAAACCTGATATTCACATTAATATTCCGCAGCCTCCTTATGCACAATATATCACATACAGGAGAGGCCATTGAGGCCTTAGTTGTTCATAGGACGATATGACAAATACGCAGTCATTACACGACCTTTCTCTGGGCTGTTGACAGGATGTTAAATTTTATAATAATAGCAACATAAAAAGTATACAAAATCAAATTTATACGGGGACATAAGATAAGTCAAAACGACCATGTTGTTCGGAAGAGAAACGGTCTTCTTTAAATGCGATACCTTGTTTATCTCATTGAAAATCTGGACGAACAAAGAGTAATTAGTCATACAAAAATGGATATTTACAAAATGAAAGAAAATATGACGGTTCGAATATTACAATGTTGGAGACTAAATACTCTTTCTCATTTTACGAACCCGCATATGTTGGAAGCCGGGATGTTTATACCGTTGAAGCTTATTTAAGGATGTTAAAATTCAGGAAATTAAAAATGATTCTGAAAATTCGTTTAATTACCATTTACTCCTATGCTATATTTGAGTATTCCGTTTTATAGTCGGGGGTCGAGTAGAGCATAATTATACAGTGAAGTGAAATTTCAAAACGGCAGGAAGATAAACGGAATATTTGTTTTCTCTGGCGATATTTGCAATTATTATGGCCTGTATGCTTTCCTTTAGTTTTACACTATATTAAAGTTGAAATTATTCAGATAAAGATGTGCATGATTATGGTAGTGAAGGAAATCCAGAGTGTGGTGTCTGTGTCACTGGTAAGATTCAGTGTAATATATCTATGAAATTGACAAGAGTTTCCAATATTGCAAAGAAACACAATATGGACATACCACGGCCTCCCAAAATATAGACATTCACACAATCACATTGCATAAAGGGGAGGTATTCCTTATAAGGCCCATGCTATCAATAGGACGTAAAAAACAACCAACCAACAGCTTTATGAAAGCACAGACATACGACCATTATCTGAAATCAGCAATACTAATGAATTCGATTAATTTATAATACCATTTATATCGGGTAATCTTTTCCCGTAATGAAATATTGAAGGAAACGTATTGTATACATCAGACAACTTGACAAAGGGGGCAGATCGCCTCGAAAATTTGACATTTTTTTGTCTACACTGAGACTTCCTCTTAGTTATTCCGATTTCAAGACATTTAGATTGAGTTTTGGAACTATTCATATTTTCATATATAAGATATTTGATATATGCAATAAGTCTCTTTATTTTCATTTCACTATAAAGGCAAGAAATAGCGATCAAACATAAAAGAATAAAAAGATATTGAATAGGATGAATACCGAGTATTTTTGTTTGATTTTGTTATACTGAAAAAACTATATATTAGCTTACGCTGTATGCTTTTCCCGAGCAATTTCATACCGCGAAGATGTTTGAAAACATAGAGCCATTTCAGTATATAAATCTCTGAGATACCCTTTGGAGAGGAAACGTAATATTGCGTGGCTGCAAAAGTAAATTTATATAGTATAGTGTGGACAAACGAGAGCTAACCACCTTCCTTTCGGGACAAATTCAACAGACGGACATATTAGCAAATAAAGTTCTCCAAATACTCGTTAGTTTGAGAAGTAAACTTGGCAGACAGCAAACGAGCTGACCTACATATGTGACAATATTTACACAAATCAAGACTAATTTAATCAATCGTCTCTATAATGCATCATCTATAGAATTGTTAGATTGGAGAAGACGTTGCTGACATCCGTCCAGGACCGTCTGAATATTAAGTGGAACAGCATCACTCGGAGCAGAAATAAGGCGAAGGGAATTAGCCGCCGGTTAATTCAGAGTCGGAACAGCGGAAAAAGACACGTGACGACAATTGTCAATAGGAAATCCACAACAAAAAAAGAACTGTGAATTAGGTTGATGGAAACAGTGGAAAACGGCAAAGAATGAAATAAAACAAGGCCTAAAGACAATAAACTCAGAAACTCGTGATAATATATATACATTTACATCCAATTCAAACCTCTAATGTATTCCGTTGTATTGATTTGTTCTTCCGTCGATTCTTTGTAAACTTTGAACTCAGGTGTTTTAAATGCAACTTCATTCTGTATATACATATAACAGTGATATGATGTGGGTGTAGATAATGAGTGTAACGTCATACATTTTGAAGATATAACTGTTATATTCAAAAATTGATGGAATGAGCAACACCAGTACATAGAAGATAATCATAAAGTATGATGGCGTCAAGGCGTTTCGAAGATAAAGTTTAATCTGTTACTTTAGAAATCAACACCGTAGTAAGACGTCATAATTTAAAACATACTAGACATACACATGTTTTCAAACATCCTCATATCCTTTTGCTTAGAATATGCAAATACGATTCAGGCCAAAAACATTTATTTAAAAAAAAACACTAAAATTTTATTTAAAACATTTATATTTATAGAGTATGGGTTTCTTTATTTTTCCCGATTATTTTTGCGGGAATTATATTTTTGCGACGTGATAGCGAAATATTTAGAATTTGTTGGATTATATATACATGTACCCTTAAAACCAAATCGCGACGACTGGTTCGCCCGTTGTCAGTATAATGTGACCAAGTGGGATATGCTTGTTTGGTGCCTGTGGCAGCATGCTTAAGTGTTACAACACACACTATAAAACGGACATGAGTTCCACTTAACACGAAAACAATACACTAATATACCGCATTCTCCCAAAGTACACACCTCGCACTACACAAACACTTTACACCACATATATGGGAGGCCGTCTTTACATGACCCTGACTGTTTAATAGAAGTCTGATTTAATCATACAAACAAACAAATGATTTGCTCAAATGCTCAAATTTGTTTTTTTCCAAATCGCGAAAATTTTTAACCCGCGATAATAATAACAGGCTATACGTTATATATATATGTGTGTTACAATAATGCGTTGATTATCTAGCAGACTGTTTAAATGACGATGTTATGATAACCGGATAACTTCATTACATATTTCACAGCGCTATAGCTAGTGTATCGGGGAAATAGCTCTAATGTAGTCTGTGAAAAAGGATACTCCAACGATAGAATTTTCTATATACTGGTTTATTACAGTCGGGTGTGGAGCGGAGAAATGTCCAACTCTACACTTCCAAACCTAGGCCTAAAAGTGAATATACAAGTAATACAAAATGATAATATACAAAATATACAGGAACAAACATGTAAACAGCACTTAGTCTAAACGTGATATACAATAGTCGCTAATTAACTGACGCAAGCGTTACCGGTATTGAGAACTGCTAAGAAGGATTAGCTAAAAGAAACACAGTTAAATACGTTAAAGCAATACATCACTATAAAGAAACGGCTATTATTTTCAAAATGAAGCTTTGTATTTTACTTCTAAACATAGAATATTAAGTATGTTCGAGTAGATTAAAACAAATAAATAACATCACAAATGTCCGAACAGGAACCTGTAATAAACCGCGTGACACTATATGATACATCTATATGTACGTCCCTTCTCTGAGAGGATAATAAATAGATACATACATACATAACGGTGTTATTTGTTTAGACATTTACATCTTATCTACGCTATCATATTTGATATATTCCCGGCAACATGCTTGATGTCAGAAGTAATTAGGCGCGAGATCATCGTCATCTCTGTTCACATCAAATTAACACTAATTGGTGCTGCTGTGTACATGGTGCGCGGGTAAAGAATTCACGCCTTATTGTAGTTGTACTGAAATAAAGACAGCAAACAACATGGGGATATATATCCACAGGGAATTGTTTGAATTATGCATGCTGTACAATGCTTTCTCGTCAGATGTTGAAACACATTTTATAAGAAGCGAAAAGGAGTATGCTAGACAAACGATCTCCTCTTCCTCTTAAACATCTGTAATTACTGGTAAGTACCTGAGTGTCGCTAATGAAAAGTTAATTTTACAAAGCTCGAATGTAAAGCCATTCTTTTTTCGAAGCTTATACGTATTGGCAGTTTGCATTGCTTCTAAGTAAATGTACTTCAGCATATTAATTGCTCTCTTTTATAACCGGAAGTTAGGAATGGTTTTATTACTGGCATTGGTACTTCTGACATTTTGAAAAGCTTTACTATTTATGTCAAGGAGATTATCCGATTACATTATTTAAGGTATTGAATATATACCAGTCTTAGCCTCAAACACATCTCTGTCACATTTGAAGTAACATGCAAAAGTTCCATTATGACATGGAGACACACCAAACCATACTACAGTCTCCCAAAACACACAATTACAAGGAGACACACCAAACCATTCTGCAGTCTCCAAAAACACTAAATGAATCACCATAAGCAACACATGATATATTAAACAAATCCGTCATTAAATTAACTATCATAAAAATACGTCGTTAGGTAAAATCACCTAACCTACCAACTCTCGGTAATGAATACAAATCTTAATGTTTTATCTACTTGGTGGGGATACAGCATTTTTGTCTCCATTTTCCTGCAAACAAATTCCTGTTTTATGTTGGTTGCAGTCCATCCTTTATCAATGTGAACCTTTTTTGCAACCAATGTACACCAAAAGTGTCTCTCTTTCTACCTTCCGTATTAAAGTTGACAATGCAAGTCTCGAGATAAAACAAATATTTCAAATGATATGTAGATGATTCTTGTATATTAATCATCGTTTCTAAGGACGACGGCCATTTAAGGTATCTAGAACCTGTGGGTATAAACAGAAAAGTCTGATAAAACCGGTTTCCAATTTGAACACTGAACGTACAAATATACACAGTACAATACGAACTTAATAACTAAACTCAAAATATACATTTCACTTACATGAAAACGTGCCAGTAATATTTTAATTAAGGTTTTTCTCGTGATCTTATAGCCAGGTAAAAAGTTGGTAATTTTATATAATGATATATTGAATTAACCCGAATTCGACTTTCATTGTATAAAAGAAACCAACGATGAAGTAGAAAGTAGAATGTACAATCGAAATTATTTGTCTAGGCATTGCAGAAAAATCATAATTTAATGTCTGTTAGCTTCCAATCGCTTTTAGCTTGAACTATTATTTCGCTTTTATTATGGCATTTGATGGATTTGTTAATTAACTATAACATACTTATAAGAAACTTATCAGGTATACATATAAACCGTCGTTTTACTATGTTTTAAAGTTTCGATCCTCCTCATGTTTGCTATTAAGTACATGTAAGATGGTGCAGATTTATGTTTTTTATGATAAAACATAGTCAGTGCACATTCTACAGAATAACTGATGGGAGAGATAGCCGTTTCTGCTGTTGTCTGTTACTATCGACAGGCCCCGTTGGTTACGATGTTATTGACCCTGATTCCAATGTCAATCAATCAAAAGTCAATGGTCATCAGACAACACCGGTGCTCTTACGGCAAGTAGATCTGTACTGATAAATGCGTATTGATTGTTACAAAATCACAGCGCGGAGATCTACAGAAGATCCTCAGGGAAAAGCAGACTTCAATTAAGTCATATTTATATCTACTTATATCTATAAGTGGACGTTACTGTAAAAACACATATTTTCATGATAATAATGTTGAAGTTTTTCTGCGCAATATTGTTTTTTGACATAACGTTAGGTTAGCTTTTGTTATAGATACGCTACCCCTTCTAGCACAAACCTGTTATAAATCACGTTAAAATAAGGTGATATAGCACTATAAAAAGGGCAACAGTTCCACTATTCAAGAAGACACTACATGAATATACAGCAGTGTCCCAAAACACGCACCTCGCATAACATACACGCATTACACAGCATACATGGGATGCCGTCCTTGCATGACAATAGCTGTTAATAGGACGCTAATTAATCAAACAAACAAACAAAGGACATATACAGAGCATCACAAAAACATCTCACCCTATTGATTTATTTATTGATTGATTCATTCATTTATTAATTTATTTATTGATTTATTCATTCATTAAGTGATTAATTAATTGATTCATAAATGATTGATTCATTAATTAATTTATTTATTGATTGATTGATGGATACGACTTAACTTCCTTGTTCGGTTATAGGACACATTCAATAACATTAAGCTTATACCAAAAATCACATGGTGTAAATTCTGAAAATGGTTTGATTGACTGACAGATATACAGGTACTCTGATGTTGTTAACAGGACGTTAAACAGAAAGGAACGAAATGAAAAAATCAGACATAAAAGTTATCGCAATGGTCACTGTCACCGATATCACCCCCGAAACAGAATGTAAGACCAATGAAAAGGTTAATTCTGGGGAGCTGATGTCACGCAACTGAAGAAGAATAAGAACCTTGAATCATTGATGACAACCTCGAACACATTTCTTTATCACATAAACGCCACACGCTTGCTAAGTCCTCCGGAAACCTTACATAAATGTAACGTGTCTCTCAATTGCCGACATATAGAGAATGCGTCAATAAAACATTCTCTTCCAATTGCTGCTACTGTTTGCTCGGCAAACCTTGAAGCCCTTTATCAACCGTCTTTGTAACACAAGTATAACGGGAGTGTGAAATGGTGATAAAGACAACTTCAAACTTACTAAAAAAAGTGTCTATTAATCTAGTTTTGTCTTTTCAAAAATAAATAGTTCAAGTAATTACCAAAAATGGTCTTATAGGGGTTATTGACCCATTCTACAGTGTTGAGGGTAGGTTATTCGTAGCTTTTGTTAGGATAATACTTATTTATAAGCTGTTAGGACCTGTGAACAATCCTTTTTCTTACTTTTAAAAAGACAAATAAGATATGTCTCAATCAATCGTATTTTTTCCATTGTTTGTAAAAGTCCTTATTCAGTAATATATACTATAAAATTTCCAGGATATTGTTATCGATATTTATGTTGTTTTACTTTGAATAACCTTAGCTGAAGGTGCTCCAACAAAATTCATTGTGGTTGGTAAAAAATCATGATATTTTTTGTTTTTCCTTTATTTTGATATGCAAGCAAAAGTTACAATACTAGCCAGGAGACTCTTCGTTAAGGTCCATAATATCCAGCGTTTCCGGTAGGTTTTACCCATTTTTTCCAATCATTATTAAATTTCTCTAAGTAAAATTGACCTTTTCCATAGGAATTGACAAATCTCATAACAATAAATGAATCTTGTAAGCATCTACTTTTATATATGTATTGCTAAATATAGAGTAAAATTTCATTATCAATTCTGTTATATATTTCAATATGGTTGAATATACCAAACATCATTGTTTCTTTATTGATAGCGAAAGGTATAAAAAGAATATCAAAATCAGTTAAAAAATTCTGTACTTCAGTACACTCCCACAAGAGATGGGTAATTGTCTCCCTTTCTACAAAACAGAGCATACATTACGGATTATTAGATAGACCTATTTTAAAAAGATAGATTTATTGAGATAACTTTTAATACCCAAAATTATTTCATGATATTCGAGAAAATTACAAATTTTTGACCAATCGAAATTGGGAATCAAATGAACCCCTCCCGAAGAGGAATTTACTCAATACCAATTTTTTTCTTAACTTCCAGATGTAATTGAATAAGATTGAACACTTATAGACTTGAGGGTTCTAATGTCGCATAAAAAAACTAAGAAATTCATGGCCCTCGGGTCTCGATTCTAAGCGTGAAATATGCTATAGTTGATTTTGGAAAACTTATTTTTAGCATTATTTCTGATATACTCCATCATTGTATGTATTCTACATTTCCCTCAATGCATTAGGTAAATATTCTCAACACAGAAAATATGAAATTTTCTCGGGAGTTTTGGTCTTGTGTCAGTGGAGTACTAATCCAAGCATAATAGTTTAAATTTACTTGTGGAACAATGCCTTTTACAGGAATCAATGTAAGCGTGTTATGTTATCAGACGAGAGCTAGTGTATATTGTAAGTATACGTCCTATGGAAAGCTTTCTACGCTTCATGGTGTGGCTAAAATGAATTGAAATCCCATGGATTATATAATGTAGAATCGATGTTTTAACCAATGTAAATCGTGTTGCAGAGATACCTATCAATCAGGATATTTCTTCATTTCGTAGTAAGACCACAGGGCTCAACAAATACAATCAATTTACTCTAAATAACACCACAAACGCTAGGCTGTTTACAATTCCATACAAGTTGCCATTTAATTTCGTGCTTAGCTTCAGGATATGGATATTGCGTCTACCGTGTATCACAAAGTGTCAGCGGGTACGACGTCAGCAATGTCAACGGGTACAGGCTAATGTCCAAAAATTCCACATGTACAGCACCAGGGGCCGAAATACCCACATGTCCTGCCTATTGCTTTATTACACCATCCTCATTTTAATGCACTCTTTAAATGTTTAATCATATATATTCACTTACTGGGGGAATTGTCGGCGCATTATCAACTTCTAATAGTGCTAAGTATGACAAGTTATCCTCGTCAGCTTTTCCATTACACGAATATACCACAGCCTCCCAAAACATACATACATTTACACCACATTGCAAACATGGTAACCGTCCTTAATAAACTCTGACTGTTTTGAACTTATATTTTAAATTTTGCTATATTTATTTAAAAACTAATTCTAATTTAAAAATTCAATAGGGATTTGTTCACGAAGATAAACTTTGAGAATTTAGTCTGATCGCGACATTCGCGAAAATATATTTCACATGAAAGACATTTGGTTTAAAGTAAAGTAACAAGTCGACATTAGGGGAAAATCCCGTTTATCTGGCCTTTAGGCTTCAACTAGTGCAATATCGTATGTTCACGCGTTAAGCGTATGTTCACGCCTTAAGAGTGAGGTCCTGCTTGCTTATAATCTAACAAAACTTCCGTGGCTACAGCGTCAAGACATTTATATCCACGTTCATTATATCATTGCCCTTGATTATTGTCTATATTTGAACGAGGTAAGCATCACGTGATGTATTAAGTATCCATATTAAGGTAGGGCCGTCCTTGTTAGCTTCCGAATGTTCTGGATGTGAGAGACTGAATGTCATGACCGAAATATCTACGTGTACATATGTCCTACATATCACTAAAGATTCACAATTTTAACACAAATAGCGTCACATACAATTCAAGAGAAGGTCTTGATAGTTCAAATGAAAACCTAGATTTTTGGTGTCAAATGGTACAGAAAAAGTGTGGCGTGTACAATTCCATGGAGTTTGTCTATTGCTTCAAGTTGTGAGTGACAAAGGCTACACCGGCGTCGTTTATTTTTAATTTTTGTCGTAAACTGAGGAAGCATATAATGACGAACCTGAGTGACAATTTACACCAATTAGATTCTGAGTATTGATGCTAGTCCTAAACTACAGCAGCTAGACAATTCTTAGTTTATGGAAACTTTTGGAATCTGAATGTATGTTACTGCAACACAGTTGTTGGGACTTGTGTTATTCATACATACACCCGCAAGTGGTTTTACCTTCCTACTTCCCACTTGAAGTTCATCAATTTAGCTGTCACCAATAAAAATTATTATCGTTTGCAGGCGTGATCCACATCCGGTCAATCCCCTAGATCGAACGTCCCAGTCATTAGTGCAGCCTACCAACCGTCTCAGTAAGCAACACGGCCCGGTAAGGCATAAGGCGAGAGTTTATCAACCTAGCCACTGCTTAATGAAACGGTCGTCTCCAAATCATTTCACTTGATCAGTGTGTATATTTGTCAGTCGGTGATTGATTCAGTAGACCCTATACAGCTAGTCGTGTCATATAGTTCTCGTCATCTAAAAAGACAGTCTTATGGGATATTGTGTCCTGTTGTCACGCGGTGTGGATCTGTATACCCAATGCGTCTTCACAAGTCACATGTGTATAGGTATGTATGGGCAGGACGGCTAATGGTAATAAGTCATTTGTCAGAAATTGTTGATTTATAAAAATGTTTTTGATGATTTGTCTTTGTTTTGAGAGACATAAAGCAGAAAGTAACAATAAACCTATGAACCATAAACGTATTTTTACAATATCAAAATATATTTTTGATTTGGTATCATACTGAAAGTTTTGTTGAACCAAAGTCTTGCTCTCATAATGACAAAAATGACTCAGTTGAGTCATATGTTTACTGAATGGAACATTGAATATTGAAGTTCACTTCATATTTGGTAAAATAACTCATCTAATATCATGTTTCATTTTCTATAACTTTAAAAAATACATGAAAATATTGTTTTTTAAATTGTCCTAATACTATCACAACATTCGTTCAATAGTCGATAAAAATATACGAGTGTAGAAAAATGTCCATCTTTATTCATATAACATTACTGAAATATTGCAGTGTCCGTCTTTGGTAAGTTATGGACGTATTATATCTCACTAGTATAACTACATGACACATTTAATCGGTCGTTCCGATTAAGATAAAATCATAACAGTGTTAGACCTTGCTTGATCTTCTTGATACAAACTTACTGACGTATTACATGTTCATCCTTCTTGATACAAACTTACTGACGTATTACATGTTCATCCTTTGATACAAACTTACGGACGTATTACATGTTCATCCTTCTTGATACAAACTTACGGACGTATTGCAATGTTCATCCTTCTTGATACAAACTTACTGACGTATTGCAATGTTCATCCTCCTTGATACAAACTTACGGACGTATTGCAATGTTCATCCTTCTTGATACAAACTTACGAACGTATTACATGTTCATCCTTCTTGATACAAACTTACTGACGTATTACATGTTCATCCTTCTTGATACAAACTTACGGACGTATTGCAATGTTCATCCTTCTTGATACAAACTTACGGACGTATTGCATGTTCATCCTTCTTGATACAAACTTACGGACGTATTACATGTTCATCCTTCTTGATACAAACTTACTGACGTATTACATGTTCATCCTTCTTGATACAAACTTACGGACGTATTGCATGTTCATCCTTCTTGATACAAACTTACGGACGTATTGCAATGTTCATCCTTCTTGATAAAATCTTATGGACGTATTACATGTTCATCCTTCTTGATACAAACTTCCAAAACTTACAATTTGTTATCATTGTTGATACAATTTTACCTCTCTACACCGTTCACTGTTCACCGTTGTTGGTTTGTTGGTTGATTGTTTGGTTGGTTGATTTGATGAATGCCAGTGTCACTTAATGATTGCGATGTGTTGCATGTGTTCATATCTTGAAAGACTGCAGTATGTTTGTGTTGTGCCGCTTTGTGTTAGCGGGACATAATGTAACGTGCCATATCCAAAACGGATATTCAAGCATGTCTTTAGTCTATAAAGCGTTATGTAACATGCAGACGTATGTCAATAGGGTTGTTTTGAAATTTGAAAACAATGCAAAGTGCCAACACTCTATGATGGATAGCAACCTAACTTTATAGCTATAAAACCCTATAAATGAATGTCTTGTTTTATGTGATACCTCAAATTGACAGTAAGTAAGATGGTGGACATTTGAATTTCTACAGCAGTTTCGCTAATTACCTTCAGAATTTAGGTTAATATGTATTTAACCAAATGCATTTGAAAACAATATGATGAAAGGGAACATAAAACGGTTTGGCCTTTAAAAGAATTTATCAAGTAAAGTCAGCATATGACCATGTAACGATCAATCACAGAAAAAGGGAATGTTAATTGGTATACGGATTCAGCTGATGTTCACTAACAACACGTTTTTGAAATGTATAAATTTCCTATACAGACAAATCCACTACTATCATAACAATATAATTAATTTTTCTTTGTTTTCATACCAAATCTGGCTTTCTGATTGGCCAATATTTTTTGCATACCACTATGAAAAAAAAATCCGAGAATGGCGCGAAACCCCGACGTTAACGTGAAGTCACAATAGAGACATTGACGTTGCGTATTGATTCGGAAAAAAGAATCCCTTGAAAAATCACTATAATGTTACATTTAAATATACTTCATTTTATCAAATAGAGTATAAAATTAATTATAAGTATTGATGTCACTATTTTTTAATTTTATCGGGTTATGAAAAAAAAATTGTTTGCAAACTTTTGTGAGAATCCGCTACGCGGATTCACACAGTTTGCAAACAATTTTTTTGCATACCCCGATAAAATTAGAAAATAGTGACATCAATGCTTAAAGGTTTTTGACACAAAAATTGTCACTACATATTTTGCTGATGAAAACGTGTTACTGGTAACACAATTTTGTCAGTACGTTTTCGGCAATTGTACAAAGATGTTTAATAGGACGTTACAATAAAAGTAGCAAACCAACTATCAAATCTAAAATATTCCTGTTACAATATATTTATGGGTCTCTTAAATACAACCTGATCTTAAATGTACCTTACTTAAGATCAGAATTTTAGTTTTTACAGTGCCATTCCATGCTATTGAAATAAAACATTGGTAGCCGAAAATATATTGTTTGTGGTATAAAGATAGATAGAATATACATGGTTGTTATACCTTTCTGTTTTTACAATAAACAAGGTAGGTTTACCTTTCTGTTCTTTGTGCTCGTTATCTGCGGGACACCAAAATACACACTGCTAGCCCTAAACGTTTTATGTAAATAGATGTCTGTTTCTTACCAACAGATATGTTTTATACATCCTTTCATATCTGCATATGCGCTTATCATAGCATGTTCCAGACACCTGTGCGTGGTTTGAATTCCTTTGATCAGTCTTTTGTGTAAAGTTTTGTACTCCATCATTGTGTAAGGTGTGGTACCGATGTTCAATATTTATGCGGCGGTGATTTTATCTTTTACCAGATTTAAACTTAAGTTTGAGAGATTGTGGAATTTGTAAAACCTTGTAGTATACAAATGTAGTTGTAAGTTTTATGTTGGTGTTAATTGTTGTTTGTTGGTTCTATATAAACAGCCTATTAACAGCCAGGTATATGTTAATTGTTTTTTAAGTTCTAGATAAACAGCTTATTAACAGCCAGATATATGTTAATTGTTGTTTGTTGGTTCTAGATAAACAGCCTATTAACAGCCAGGTACATGTTAATTGTTGTTTTTTGGTTCTAGATAAACAGCCTATTAACAGCCAGGTATATGTTAATTGTTGTTTTTTGGTTCTAGATTAACAGCCAGGTACATGCTAATTGTTGTTTGTTGGTTCTAGATTAACAGCAAGGTACATGTTCACTGTTGTGTTTTTGTTTAAGATCAACAGCCTATCAACAGCCAGGTACATGTTAATTGTTGTTTGTTGGTTATAGTTAAACCGCCGATTAACAGCCAGACACATGTTAATTGTTGTTTGTTGGTTATAGATTAACCGCCTATTAACAGCCAGGTACATGCTAATTGTTGTTTGTTGGTTCTAGATTAACGTCCTATTAACAACCAGATACATGCTAATTGTTGTTTGTTGTTTTAAGATTAACAGCCTATCAACAGCCATGTACATGTTAATTGTTGTTTGTTGGTTATAGATAAACCGCCGATTAACAGCCAGATACATGTTAATTGTTGTTTGTTGGTTCTAGATTAACAGCCTATTAACAGCCAGGTACATGTTAATTGCTGTTTGTTGGTTCTAGATTAACAGCCAGATACATGTTAATTGTTGCTTGTTGGTTCTAGATTAACAGCCAGGTACATGCTAATTGTTGATTATTGGTTCCAGATTAACAGTCAGGTACATGTTAATTGTTGTTTGTTGGTTCTAGATTAACGTCCTTTTAACAGCCAGTACATGTTAATTGTTGTTTTTGGTTCTATATAAACGTCCTATTAACAGCCAGGTACATGTTAATTGTTGTTTTTGGTTCTAGATTAAAGTTCTATTATTTGTTGTAAAGAGAACAAACAAAACAATATCACGTTTTTTATGGCCCGATTTATTATTTATACAAAAGTTTTATTTTATCATAGATCCACTTTTATGGAGGTAGCGGTATGATAGTCGTTGTCTCCTTGTGATAGTTAAATGAACTAATATATCGCATTATCTCGCCTAAACATAACGTTAAAGATATCTAGCATAGTATATAATGTGTATAATGATCATGAATGGTTTGAATGAAAAAGGAGCCACGGTATGCCCTGTCAGAAGTAAAACTTGACCACTTGGCGAGGTTCAATTAACTAGGTTATTTTTCTTTGTTATAAGTCAGATGCCAACCATGGAAACACCAAATTAAAAGTAATGTAAGGTGATATAGTGATGACTAAGATATTTGATTAGGGTTTTTTCTTCAATTATATGTCAAAATAATTTATGAATTTATGAATTGACGAAATATAATTGGAAGAAGCCATATCACTTCTGCACCTAAGACAATATATTTTTATTAATAGCAAAAGTCAATTAATGACAGCTTGTACATGGCTTCCAAGTCGTGGGCGCTTAAGTTTGAAATCGAAGGTATATTGTCGTCATGTCCTCTTTTGCATCTCAATACAGGAAAGTGAAACATTAAAACACCATACTTGGAAATCACGTAAAAGTTCCGATATTATCTTCCCGTGTCCATCAAACAAATCAATGCAACACAAGAAATCAATTCGTACCAAATGTAATTGTAACACAAACTTTTTTCCAATTTTACGAATAGCATTGAATCCCACTTTGGACCGTTGTTTTATCACTTGTTCCGATTCAGCTGCTGTCAATGTGTAGGTATTAATACGACCAGGTTTCAAGCCACGACAGGGAAGCCAGGTCACATGCTCCGAAAGGCTGGTTTGTATCTCCTAGATAGGGATGCCGTAATAAGGACATTTCGTCCTCTATTGAGTACACTCAGGCAGCTAACACAAACTGTAACCTACGCCGGATATTATTGTTTTATTGATGTGTTTTCACCATTACCACATACTGTAAACTACCTTATTTATGATGTGTTTTCACCATTACCACATACTGTAAACTACCTTATTTATGATGTGTTTTCATCATTACCAAATACTGTAAACTACCTTATTTATGATGTGTTTTCACCATTACCACATACTCTAATCTACCTTAGTTATGATGTGTTTTCACCATTACCACATACTGTAAACTACTTTATTTATGATGTGTCTTCAGCATTACCACATACTGTAAACTACCTTATTTATGATGTGTCTTCAGCATTACCACATACTGTAAACTTTATTTATGATGTGTCTTCACCATTACCACATCTGTAAACTACCTTATTTATGATGTGTTTTCAGCATTACCACATACTGTAAACTACCTCATTCATGATGTGTCTTCAGCATTACCACATACTGTAAACTACCTTATTTATGATGTGTCTTCAGCATTACCACATACTATAAACTACCTTATTTATGATGTGTCTTCAGCATTACCACATACTGTAAACAACCTTAATTATACTACCTTATTGATGATGTGTCTTCAGCATTACCACATACTGTAAACTACCTTATTGATGATGTGTCTTCACCATAACCACATACTGTAAACTACCTTATTTATGATGTGTCTTCAGCATTACCACATACTGTAAACTACCTTATTGATGATGTGTCTTCAGCATTACCACATACTGTAAACTACCTTATTTATGATGTGTCTTCAGCATTACCACATACTGTAAACTACCTTATTGATGATGTGTCTTCAGCATTACCACATACTGTAAACTACCTTATTGATGATGTGTCTTCAGCATTACCACATACTGTAAACTACCTTATTTATGATGTGTCTTCAGCATTACCACATACTGTAAACTACCTTATTGATGATGTGTCTTCAGCATTACCACATACTGTAAACTACCTTATTGATGATGTGTCTTCAGCATTACCACATACTGTAAACTACCTTATTGATGATGTGTCTTCAGCATTACCACATACTGTAAACTACCTTATTGATGATGTGTTTTCAGCATTACCACATACTGTAAACTACCTTATTTATGATGTGTCTTCACCATTACCACATACTGTAAACTACCTTATTGATGATGTGTTTCCACCATTACCAAATACTGTAAACAACCTTATTTATGATGTGTCTTATACCATTACCACATACAATACCTTATTTATGATTGTCTTCACCATTACCAATACTGTAAACTACCTTATTTATGATGGTCTTCAGCATTACCACATACTGTAAACTACCTTATTTATGATGTGTCTTCAGCATTACCACATACTGTAAACTACCTTATTTATGATGTGTCTTCAGCATTACCACATACTGTAAACTACCTTATTGATGATGTGTCTTCAGCATTACCACATACTGTAAACTACCTTATTGATGATGTGTTTTCACCATTACCACATACTGTAAACTACCTTATTTATGATGTGTCTTCACCATAACCACATACTGTAAACAACCTTATTTATGATGCGTTAATACCATTACCACATAAAGTAAACTACCTTATTTATGATATGTCTTCAGCATTACCACATACTGTAAACAACCTTATTTATGATATGTCTTCACCATTACCACATACTGTACACTACCTTATTTATGATGTGTCTTCAGCATTACCACATACTGTAAACTACCTTATTTATGATGTGTCTTCAGCATTACCACATACTGTAAACTACCTTATTGATGATGTGTCTTCAGCATTACCACATACTGTAAACTACCTTATTGATGATGTGTCTTCAGCATTACCACATACTGTAAACTACCTTATTTATGATGTGTCTTCACCATTACCACATACTGTAAACTACCTTATTTATGATGTGTCTTCAGCATTACCACATACTGTAAACAACCTTATCTATGATGTGTCTTCAGCATTACCACATACTGTAAACTACCTTATTGATGATGTGTCTTCAGCATTACCACATACTGTAAACTACCTTATTGATGATGTGTTTTCACCCATTACCACATACTGTAAACAACCTTATTTATGATGTGTTTTACCATTACCACATACTGTAAACTACCTTATTTATGATGTGTCTTCACCATTACCACATACTGTAAACTACCTTATTTATGATATGTTTTCACCATTACCACATACTGTAAACTACCTTATTTATGATGTGTCTTCACCATTACCACATACTGTAAACTACCTTATTTATGATGTCTTCAGCATTACCACATACTGTAAACTACCTTATTTATGATGTGTCTTCAGCATTACCACATACTTAAACTACCTTATTTATGATGTGTCTTCAGCATTACCACATACTGTAAACTACCTTATTATGATGTGTCTTCAGCATTACCACATACTGTAAACTACCTTATTGATGATGTGTCTTCAGCATTACCACATACTGTAAACTACCTTATTGATGATGTGTTTCACCATTACCACATACTGTAAACAACCTTATTTATGATGCGTTTATACCATTACCACATACTGTACACTGCCTTATTTATGATGTGTCTTCACCATTACCACATACTGTAAACAACCTTATTTATGATATGTCTTCAGCATTACCACATACTGTAAACAACCTTATTTATGATGTGTCTTCACCATTACCACATACTGTAAACTACCTTATTTATGATGTGTCTTCAGCATTACCACATACTGTAAACAACCTTATCTATGATGTGTCTTCAGCATTACCACATACTGTAAACTACCTTATTGATGATGTGTCTTCAGCATTACCACATACTGTAAACTACCTTATTGATGATGTGTTTTCACCATTACCACATACTGTAAACAACCTTATTTATGATGTGTTTTCACCATTACCACATACTGTAAACTACCTTATTTATGATGTGTCTTCACCATTACCACATACTGTAAACTACCTTATTGATGATGTGTTTTCACCATTACCACATACTGTAAACTACCTTATTTATGATGTGTCTTCACCATAACCACATACTGTAAACAACCTTATTTATGATGCGTTAATACCATTACCACATAATGTGTCTTCAGCATTACCACATACTTTAAACTACCTTATTTATGATGTGTCTTCAGCATTACCACATACTCTAAACTACCTTATTTATGATGTGTCTTCAGCATTACCACATACTGTAAACAACCTTATCTATGATGTGTCTTCAGCATTACCACATACTGTAAACTACCTTATTGATGATGTGTCTTCAGCATTACCACATACTGTAAACTACCTTATTGATGATGTGTTTTCAGCATTACCACATACTGTAAACTACCTTATTTTGATTGATGTGTTTTCACCATTACCATACATACTGTAAACATTACCTTATTATATGATGATGTGTTTTCACCATTACCACATACTGTAAACTACCTTATTGATGATGTGTTTTCACCATTACCACATACTGTAAACTACCTTATTTATGATGTGTTTCACCATTACCACATACTGTAAACAACCTTATTTATGATGCGTTCTTCACCATTACCACATACTGTACACACCTTATTTATGATGTCGTTATTACCATTACCACATACGTAAACTACCTTATTTATGATGTGTCTTCACCATTACCACATACTGTAAACTACCTTATTTATGATGTGTCTTCAGCATTACCACATACTGTAAACTACCTTATTGATGATGTGTCTTCAGCATTACCACATACTGTAAACAACCTTATTTGATGATGTGTCTCAGCCATTACCACATACTTACCTTATTGATGATGTGTTTCACCATTACCAAATACTGTAAACAACCTTATTTATGATGCGTTATACCATTACCACTACATACAATAACTGCCTTATTTATGATGTGTCTTCACCATTACCACATACTGTAAACTACCTTATTTATGATGTGTCTTCAGCATTACACATTAACCATTACTAACTACCTATTTATGATATGTCTTCACCATTACCAATACTGTAACTACCTTATTTATGATGTGTCTTCAGCATTACCACATACTGTAAACTACCTTATTTATGATGTGTCTTCAGCATTACCACATACTGTAAACTACCTTATTGATGATGTGTCTTCAGCATTACCACATACTGTAAACTACCTTATTGATGATGTGTCTTCACCATTACCACATACTGTAAACTACCTTATTGATGATGTGTTTTCACCATTACCACATACTGTAAACTACCTTATTGATGATGTGTCTTCACCATTACCACATACTGTAAACTACCTTATTGATGATGTGTTTTCACCATTACCACATACTGTAAACTACCTTATTTATGATGTGTCTTCACCATAACCACATACTGTAAACAACCTTATTTATGATGCGTTAATACCATTACCACATACAGTACACTGCCTTATTTATGATGTGTCTTCACCGTTACCACATACTGTAAACAACCTTATCTATGATGTGTCTTCAGCATTACCACATACTTTAAACTACCTTATTTATGATGTGTCTTCAGCATTACCACATACTGTAAACTACCTTATTTATGATGTGTCTTCAGCATTACCACATACTGTAAACTACCTTATTGATGATGTGTCTTCAGCATTACCACATACTGTAAACAACCTTATTTATGATGCGTTTATACCATACTGCAAACTACCTTATTGATGATGTGTCTTCAGCATTACCACATACTGTAAACTACCTTATTGATGATGTGTTTTCACCATTACCACATACTGTAAACTACCTTATTTATGATGTGTTTTCACCATTACCACATACTGTAAACTACCTTATTGATGATGTGTTTTCACCATTACCACATACTGTAAACTACCTTATTTATTATGTGTCTTCACCATAACCACATACTGTAAACAACCTTATTTATGATGCGTTAATACCATTACCACATACAGTACACTGCCTTATTTATGATGTGTCTTCACCGTTACCACATACTGTAAACAACCTTATCTATGATGTGTCTTCAGCATTACCACATACTTTAAACTACCTTATTTATGATGTGTCTTCAGCATTACCACATACTCTAAACTACCTTATTTATGATGTGTCTTCAGCATTACCACATACTGTAAACAACCTTATCTATGATGTGTCTTCAGCATTACCACATACTGTAAACTACCTTATTGATGATGTGTCTTCAGCATTACCACATACTGTAAACTACCTTATTGATGATGTGTTTTCACCATTACCACATACTGTAAACAACCTTATTTATGATGTGTTTTCACCATTACCACATACTGTAAACTACCTTATTGATGATGTGTTTTCACCATTACCACATACTGTAAACTACCTTATTGATGATGTGTTTTCACCATTACCACATACTGTAAACTTACTTACTTATGATGCGTCAATACCATTACCAGATACTGTAAACTAACTTATTTATGATGCGTCAATACCATTACCACAACTGTAAACTACCTTATTTATGATGCGTCAATACCATTACCACAACTGTAAACTACCTTATCTATGATGCGTCAATACCATTACCACATACTGTAAACTATCTTATTTTTGATGCGTCAATATCATTACCACAACTGTAAACTACCTTATTGATGATGTGTTTTCACCATTACCACATACTGTAAACTTACTTACTTATGATGCGTCAATACCATTACCAGATACTGTAAACTAACTTATTTATGATGCGTCAATACCATTACCACAACTGTAAACTACCTTATTTATGATGCGTCAATACCATTACCACAACTGTAAACTACCTTATTTATGATGCGTCAATACCATTACCACATACTGTAAACTATCTTATTTTTGATGCGTCAATATCATTACCACAACTGTAAACTACCTTATTTATGATGCGTTAATACCATAACCACATACTGTAAACTTCTTATTTATGATGCGTCAATACCATTACCACAACTGTAAACTACCTTATTTATGATGCGTCAATACCATTACCACATACTGTAAACTATCTTATTTTTGATGCGTCAATACCATTACCACAACTGTAAACTACCTTATTTATGATGCGTTAATACCATAACCACATACTGTAAACTTTTTATTTATGACGTGTCTTCAGCATTACCACATTTGTAAACTACGTTATTTTCGCGTGCGATTTGTTACAGTATTCCCGATAAAATAAGTATTTACGAAACAGTAAACTAGACTTTTTAACTTTAAACCGCGAAATTATGTCGGCGCAAAAACAAAACTTAATTAAATAAAAACTATTTCAATGTGCATGTCTTTTTTGAATATTTTATGTATTTCATTGTATATCTATTTACTCACTCATTCATTCATTTTGATATTATTTCTAGCTATCATTTGTAAATGTAAGGAATGCTGAATGTACACCAAACAATAAACACTTAATCAATATAAATAAGAAAAAATATAATTATCAATAACAGCATATTGGTACAGCAGGCGTGTGAGGATAACTTTGAACTTTGACCTCTTACCTACATGTTATATTATGATATGTTAACTTAATCGATAAATAGACCACGACACTATTTGATATGACACCCAACAAATATTTAAATATATGGTGAGCGAAAGGAGATCTAGCTTATATGTATTAGCCATGAGGACGAATGAACTCCAGGACATAATATCAACACTATACTCCGATACGAGACCAGGGTGTTTCACATGACTTGCCATACTCAAAGAATTCCAAATACCAATGTTATAGATTTTGGCTAATCCCGTCCAGTTGACAGAACCAATAATACTGGCCACGTGCGATGACGCCAAAACTAGGTCAATTGATGCTTATAAGATTGAATAGGAACAAAACTTATCCTGCTCCCGTTCGGATATCCCGATGAGTGCATCATACTAAAGAAAGTATTACCGCTGGTACATTAAACACCGCCGATGAATTGTTCTGCTGTTATATTCTATCACTATCCTTGCACTTCTTTCTGTGAAGGTGTTGCCATATACTCGACGTATGCTAGGTTAAAATGCTAGCCATATGTTTAAAATGTTCATATATAGTTTTGTTTTTTTACGTTACATTAAAAATGTGATTTGCACAATTATGTGATATTCATAAATAATTGGCGCCATTCAACGACATCTAAAACTATTGCATAAAGTTAAAACCTTTTCGGTTTGCTTTGACATGAAATTTGAATGAATTACATTCCTCAACAAGGATTAGGTTTGATCGCAGCAAACAATATAATGGATTAGTGAAAGTAAGTCTACTTAATTGGGGAGGCTGAAGTTAGTGTTCCGAGTTCCGTTTTACTTAAATGGAACTCGGACATGGGAGTTAATTGAAAAAGTATTTAAACTGACTCCATCACAAATTATCCATGACAAAACACAACAGACAAAATTTGTAATATGTTCCAATCACATGAAGTGAATTTTAAAAACAAAATCCTTAAACGGAACTCGGAAGTCCCAACTCGGAACCAACTTCAGACACCCACCTTATTGAATGATAACGTCGTTATGGTAAGTAGCCATACAATAACCTCAATAAAGTGAACACATTCTCTTAATGAAGTTGTTTACGTTGTGTCGCGCCTGATTTTCATGAAAAGACAACTCCCACTGAACATTTTGACCATAAAGGTAGTCTTAAAGTATCCCTCTACTATAATTGCACATTACAGGTTATCTCACCTTATTTGAATAACGCTCACAATATAATGACAATATAATGATACCTACCCGTAAAGGAGGTAACTGTAGTATGGATAGACTGAATAAAACTGTAGACTATCGAGACTTAATCTTAAATACGGTTGCCAAATTTAGTTCTAATGAATAGACTTATATAATTATAGAAATTGTCCGATTTTGCTTGTTGATCCACATGCTATCAAATAATCAAACTTCCTTATTTACAAGTATATAAATTACTGGCTTTGTTACACACACAAAATGAATAAATTACAATGTGGAAAATAAAAAATACATGTATCTATACTGATATAATTTTATATGAGTTATCCTGACAAAATGAAGATATAGGGATTTACAAAAAAAAAAATAAACGCACAGAAAGTAAACGAATTGAACACAATTTTAATCACTTCGGTGGAGCTGCAATGTACATAAAGTGATGAGTAATTTTAGGACATAACCTTATTTAGGAATAACAACCCGTGGAACCTTTCTTTCATTTTGAAAAACCTAAAACTCATTAATCAAGAAATCTGTTATCTGATATATTTGACAGGTCAACCTAATTATGATTTAAACACAATTGTGAGGATGGATAGAACAGACTCAAATACATTTAAATGAAATCGAGCATTCGTTGTGGTACATTTCTACATATCGGATGGACAATTTGGATTAGCTGAAATTGATGTTTTTGAAGCGCGCATGTAGCCGATGGTTTATATCAATCAAGGTATGAATAGTTACATGTAATAAATACATTATAAAATCTTATAGAAAACCCGACAACAGCTAAAACAAGCATAAAAGTTTTAACGGATTTCGTGAAATATTTCAAACCAAAACTATCTTGTCGAACCTATGACTTGTATCTCGATTACTTAAATCTATAAATTGCATGGGTGATGTTTTAAGTAGAAAGAGTGTTACTCCACGTTAAATGAATAATACATTGACGATATTTCATGAAGTTATCTGACTAACAACGATTTTACTTGACATGACAAAAATCAATTTTATGATTAAGATTTTCCTTTTATTGATGACACTAATACGAAAAATCAAATGGCTGTTTCATTTACCTGTCAATCTTGTAAATATGTTACTACACAGAAAACAAGATGTCATGAAACTGCACCTAAGAATCTTTAAAAAGAATATGGTTTTGTTTTGACTTTTAATGAACTTGCTATGCAGTTAAGGCCGACTTTTCGTATATGAGTTATACTACGCGTAGTATGTGTGTGTTCTGGGAGATCGCAGTGTTTTTATGTTGTTTCCTTGTTTCAGCCACTCTACAGCTCATATCATTGTGATACATTTCTGAATTTCCTACATGTACTTTAAAAAGCATTGACAAACACATACGATCAACGTCACCCTGGTGGCTGAAAACCGACTCGTCCTACTATTTTTATAATTCCATCGTGCTACAACTCCTATTTCCAAAGTCACCAATGAAGGTCATTTAACACTGACAACAGTAAACCAGTCGTCCTACTCTGTTTAGGATGAGAGCTTAGCAGATCTCTTTTGCACCCGATGTCAGTGAACGGTGTGTTAATTTGTTTAAAAAACCACTTGCACGTTCAAAACAATACTAATGGTGAGTGAATGCGATTTTAAATGATGGCTTGGCTCGGCACTTTTGACCGTCTCAAACCTCATCACAATTCAGCTTATATTCCAAGACATTGATGATACTGTCTCTATCAATTTATCGGTGTTTCTTAAGGAGAAGCTGTTGTGCAAACCTTGCATAATAGAATTTTTCTAGATTTTCACTGAAATGCCAGTATTAGACTTTCAGATTTTGAAAAATGAAGAGGAAATAAGTTTGTTCCACAACTATGCATGTTTCACAATGGAAATATGCGATAAACGTCATAGCAGTTGATTATCGTATGTAACTGTGTGTAAACAGCGACTCTCATGATACAATACCAACCTTTCTTGATTCCGATGGGCTTCCAACGTTTGAATACATCTTATAGAGCACATTCTGTTTTTAATTGCATTTAAACAGGTACATGTAGTTCCTTATTTAAAGTTTAAACGACAGAATATTGACTCGGTTAATTTTCAAATTCTGAGATGACACTATCAAAATTTGAAGATTGTATAACTCGAATTTGATAAATATGATAAAAAATCACTTGTTGGGGAACCTTCATTTACAATTGCATTGGTTATTGTGAAAGGCAAACATGCTAGATTATTTTTTTATATTTTTCTTATCAATTATCTGATACGATTGCAAAAGAGTTTATACTAGTTTGTCAAATGTCAGAATAATTTGACCAGCTAGGTATGATATTTATATCAATGTCTTTGCCAGCATCCGTCTATAAGGTGTCTCACTACACAATAGCCAGCACGCAAAATCATAACACGCAACCGTCCTTTAAAGGCCCATACCATAGTGCATGTTGTTGATATGACATTAACCAAAATCTAACATTAACTTAACCAATACATATCTTATACTCACAAGGTGAATGTCTGGTGATACGTAACATATTTGTCACATTCTAAACGAACTAGGAAAGAAGTAATTACCCAAGACTCTAAATTCAATATATTACAGAGTCTTGGATGCGTTTGAAAGGTCAAACGCATGACGACGTATCCGATGATGTAATGACCACCAAAAATCAATATCTCTACTACAACACAGCATATCATGGTTACAGATGAAATAAAATCAATACACCCACTGGTTTTTTTTATTAGAAATGTCTAATCTCTTATATGTCTCTTGATATATGAAATGGATTTAGAAATATTTATTCAGGTTCATTATTAAGCTAATATAACAGTCTTATTTTGGCCAATATCTAAACAGTGGCTTTATCACCCGTCATCAGTCCTTGAGCTTAAGAGTAAATCAAATTGAGTTTGTTTAGTTTGTTGTTGTTTTTCAAGAAAAAGTCCTGAAAAAGCGATAACAAAGACAAATGTTCCGAAAATGCTGCCGTCTTCATATACATCAGTGCACTTATTGATTTGTTATGCGCATTATGTAAGAATTAGCAATGTGTAATAGAACAGATAATTATAAACTGCAAATACCTGACAGAACGGTAAAATATTAATAAAAAATATAGATATAAATATGTGGGTATATAACAATTAAAATCGTACAGGGAAAATTAAAGGATAACTTTGAGAGCTCTTGAAAAGCAAGATACAATGTTTCATATAGATATGTGAACTTTGGATCATTCGTATATCTGGGTGAATTCCGTATTATGACACAAAGATCATGTACAATAGCACACTAGCCGTCTGATGGCATCTTTGTCTTTGTGTCTGTAAGAAAACCATGAAGATGAAAGGAAGATGCCAGAAACATCACCATATTGATATACATATAAGAGAGGATCTTCGACACGTAGGAAATAGCATGCTGGGTTGATGGACATTTCATTGAACGACATTAATTGAAGACTGAACAACACAGCTGTTTTGTCTTCTTCAGCGATGCTGAGGACACGTGTTCATAACTAGGGCAACTATCTCCGAAAAAAAACCATTTGTTTTTATATATATCAAATAAAATGTAAACATTATGAGAACATGTAAATAAATCTTTGATTCGCCATCCACTAGTCGATATCATTTGAGGTTGTTATTGGCTGATACCTTCGATGAAATAAACAATACTCACTCAGGTGATTATTATATTATTCTGCCCTGCGGGTAGGGCGTCATAATCGTACCTACTTCATTGCATGATCGTAAAAGGCGACTTTATTTGTTTTTCTATTTTCCTCTCTCATTTCTATCTGGCCGATTTCTTCGCGTCTTCCTTGCCATAGCCTCACTTTTCGCCTTGAACAGAGCTTTCATTCCTTTGAGGAAGTCTTCATGTTTTGTCCCTTTGGCGACGCACACCATATTCTATAAAATATACTAAGCATAAATAGAGTGCCCGTCGAAATTATGTGACTGTTTAGGTGTGCTGTTTGGTGGCAATAAAATGCAACGGCTCTTTTATTACAAGGAGACATAACAAGGTAATATTGCTTTCAAAAACCAGACATTCACACACTTGCTAGCACGTTTAAACAATTCAAGTTTATGTGTTTGTATCAACGTCTTATATACAGAGAGGACCACGTAATAGCGGCCTTCAATGAATGCGATGTGTTGCGTGTGCGTGGTGCGTGTTTTGGGAGACTGCGGTATATTCGTGTTGTGTCTTCTTGTATAGTAGAACTCTTGACCTTGTCATAGTGCTATCACTGAAGCATGCCGCCCAAAACCACAACGAAATGAAGTGTATTTACATTTACTGTTGCTATTCCATTGTGTAGATCCCATTTTAATAAATAATTGTATCAGATGCACACATTGTCATACCTCCTCAAACCTGAAGTGTAGGTATCAATATTATTTGTTATTCTTTTATTCAGACGCCACTCTTTCCAAATATTTGTGTCACTTGAGTAACAGTTCCTGTCCATACCATTAAACAGATGTAACTATGTTGTCAAATTCTTTCAACAGCCGTCGAATTGATCTGAATTCGACCTATTAAACTAAGCAGATGCACATTTATGGAGAACCTAGATGGATTTAATTACACTCCTATTGCGTGATAGGAGCATTTGCAATCTGTCAAATGATGCCATCAAAGAGTCAGGAATATAGTAATGGCAAAACAGAAAAAAAACTAGGCTTCTCCATGAAAGTGGACACGTTTTGCGATGAAGTTCATCTGACTCCCGCGTTGATCAGAGCAGACCACTCATAGGCATGTTATCAAATAATGTGCAAATAAATGTTTGTGTCTGTTTATTACTGCAATAAAAGCAGTGTTTTATAATCGCAATTAAATAATCAATATAATCGGATCACTGTTGTCCAAAACTTCTGCTGTAGCATCTAACAATTAACATAAATAACGCATCGAAGCGATAATAGTAGTGTTACTATAGGTATACTGTCAGTTTTATATAAAATACGCATCTACATGCGTGGAATTACTACTCGTAAACATGCTATCAGTTCTGTAATTGTTTGATAACCGTTTCCTCCAATGCGATCTTATCTGGGGTTGGACGATTCAGTTCTTATTCTTGTACAAGTACCTTGTTTACATAATGTTTGCTTGCATATATTTATAACTACTGTTGGTATCCGCACTTCCGTTTATATTTCGTCTTTATTTACTGTTGTTACTACTTCCGTTTTTACTGTATTTCTCTCGTTTTAATTTTTACTCTAATTACTGATGTTGTTCATTGTTCTCTTTACTGTGAGGTTTTTGTAAACATTTGTCTGTAGTAACGTGTTACTATTCTAGTAGTTTTTACCATAATTGTCAAAAACAATATTTATGTCGCTGTAGTTCCTATTGCCATATATGTGTATGGAGTTTCCGATTTTAATTGATGTTTCATCCGTTTTCAACAGCTACAATTATGGTAAATAATTCCACAGTATTTGTCTCTGCTATAGCTATTGTTACTTAAGTTTTTTACGTTTATTACATGCCGAAAGGCATTGTTGTTCTGTACTTTCATTACTACTCTTTATTAACTTTTATTATTCCCATTGATTGCATTTTTAAAAATCTTCTCCAGTTGTATATAAATACTTACTTGATACCTATGAACTATTAAGCGTGTATAACTGCGAACGTGGTTTGGATACTCTTCAACGGTGTTTCGCGAGTCCATTCCTTCAGAAGTATTTCCCTTCTTTATTTTAGATATTGATACTACAGCACAATCTCTATCAACACATACTCAGTTAAAGTCTTCCATATCTTTTATATCTGTTGAGGTTTGTCTCTGACGGTATTACAGCCGGTCCTGCCTCTGTTGTGCTGTCCGCTTATTGCTGTGTTGCATAAAACATCACTTCCTCTTCTTTTTCAAATTAAAGTACACAGTGAAAAAGACACTCCATAAGTTGTCTGAGTTCCCCGCCGATCAATAACGTGGTTTATTTTATCTCTGCAGGTGCTCGGTAAATGGGGCAGACGACATCTTCCAATTGTCCTGTGATTTGCAGATGTTAATCGGTCACGTGAGGGCACGTGAGTTGATCCGAAGCTCGCGAATCTCATCTTGAGCTGTTATCCCATACAAATTGGAAGACGACTTTGACAGATATTTGTTGACGGTGCAGAAGTAAATAGGCCGGCCAGACGACAAGACTTGTGATGACTGTCTTGATTTCCTGGCTAGAATAATATTAACTCTTCCGTAAAAAACAATATTAGGTAAATTATAGTCAAGGTATGATATAACATATGTCGTGTGTAATTTCCGATCAATATGCTGATTACAGGTAGGCTTCTCCAGGTGGACCTCAGCTTACCAATAGCACCTGCGATGAGACTTTACGTATTCTGGGCTTACAACGTAAACACATGGAATATCCCTTGCGAGTGGGACTACTAGTGTTAATATATTGGCCGCGTTCAAATTGCCAAGACACATAAGGTTCGCTTACAGCAACATGTGGAATTGATTAAAACGGCAAAATGATTCAGTATTGTGATTAAGTGTTATAATCAAACGGTTCAACGGCTTTTCATCGTGTTTCTTCCAGGCGTTTATTAAGCTATGATTTTTAGCTTAATAATGTAATGAAAATACATTTTAATACAGCTGTTGATTGAATAGCGCGTTAGCCATTTGCAGCTAGATAATCACTAGAGCATCGTTATATCGTCACTGTCAACAGCAGCTAGAGGCGCAGGGGGCTTGCTGAGCAGTCACTCGACTGATTGGGATGGGCGTTTCTGATTGACCAGTGCCTGTTCATTTGAGGATATATGCCAGTTATACATATTGTTTGCCCATTAGCGCGGTGTGTATTGAATGGCCAAGCATCCAACTTGTAAGGTGATACCGGTTGACCGGAATATGTGTGGACGTAATTTCGTGTTCATTAGGCGACTATTCCTATTCGTGTAATGCTGGTGGTTGATGATCGTTGAGATTTTACCATTAACCTTTAAGATGCCTAAGACACTGCAACAACGCATCATATATTGCATCAGGGAGTGGCTTCATCAAAAACGATTTCTAATCCAAGAAGATATATACTTGAAAACGGTTTAATAGTTAAAAGATCATTTTTGATATTGTTTCATAGTGTATGATCTACACTAACCGATGTACACTGCTGGTCCGAGGATACAATCAACGTGGTCTTTCACTTTTGGGATTTACTGTCGGCTCCTAATCGCCTGGATGTTTTTTGTGGTAATCTGACCAGTGGTCATTCAGTATGAAACACCCTGATAAAACCCAGGCAATGCTTCTTGAGAACTTACGGATTATATCCGAACACAGAAGACGGTCATTGGCCATCAATGAAAATTACAGGTACGTAAACTTGTTTATCTCGAATATCAATGAAATTTACAGGTACGTAAAACTGTTTATCTCTGAAGATCAGTTGAAATTACAGGTACTTAGATTTGTTTATCTCGAATATCAATGAAATTACAGGTGCGTAGAGTTGTTTATCTTTGAATATCAGTTAAATTCCAGGTAGGTAGAGTTGTTTATCTCGAATATCAAAGACATTACAGGTGCGTAGAGTTGTTTATCTTTGAATATCAGTTTCAATAACAGGTACGTAGAGTTGTTTATCTCGAATATCAATGAAATTACAGGTACGTAGAGTTGTTTATCTCGAATATCAATGGAATTACATGTACGTAGAGTTGTTTATCTCGAATATCAATGGAATTACAGGTACGAAGAGTTGTTTATCTAGAATATCAAAGATATTAAAGGTACGTAGAGTTGTTGATCTCGAATATCAATGAAATTACAGGTGCGTAGAGTTGTTTATCTTTGAATATCAGTTTCAATAACAGGTACGTAGAGTTGTTTATCTCGAATATCAATGAAATTACAGGTAGGTAGCGTTGTTTATCGAGAATATCCATGAAATTACAGGTACGTAGAGTTGTTTATCTTTGAATATCAGTTAAAATTACAGGTACAGTACATAGAGTTGTTTATCTCGAATATCAGAAAAAATTACAGGTACGTAGAGTTGTTTATCTCGAATATCAGTTAAAATTACAGCTACGTAGAGTTGCTTATCTCGAATATCAGATGAAATTACAGGTACGTAAAGTTGTTTATCTCGAATGTCAGATAAAATTACAGGTACGTAGTGTTGTTTATCTTTGAATATCAGTTAAAATTACAGCTATCTAGAGTTGTTTATCTCGAATATCAATCAAATTACAGGTACTTAGAGTTGGTTATCTTTGAATATCAGTTAAAATTACAGGTACGTAGAGTTGTTTATCTCGAATATCAGTTAAAATTACAGGTACGTAGAGTTGTTTATCTCGAATATCAATGAAATTACAAGTGCGTAGAGTTGTTTATCTTTGAATATCAGTTTCAATTACAGGTACATAGTGTTGTTTATCTTTGAATATCAGTTAAAATTACAGGTATGTAGAGTTGTTTATCTCGAATATCAGTTAAAATTACAGCTACGTAGAGTTGCTTATCTCGAATATCAGATGAAATTACAGGTACATAAAGTTGTTTATCTCGAATGTCAGATAAAATTACAGGTACGTAGTGTTGTTTATCTTTGAATATCAGTTAAAATTACAGCTATCTAGAGTTGTTTATCTCGAATATCAATCAAATTACAGGTACTTAGAGTTGGTTATCTTTGAATATCAGTTAAAATTACAGGTACGTAGAGTTGTTTATCTCGAATATCAGTTAAAATTACAGGTACGTAGAGTTGTTTATCTCGAATATCAATGAAATTACAAGTGCGTAGAGTTTTTTATCTTTGAATATCAGTTTCAATTACAGGTACGTAGTGTTGTTTATCTTTGAATATCAGTTAAAATTACAGGTACGTAGAGTTGTTTATCCCGAATATCAATGAAATTACAAGTGCGTAGAGTTGTTTATCTTTGAATATCAGTGTAATTACAGGTACGTAGAGTTGTTTATCTCGAATATCAATGAAATTACAGGTACGTAGAGTTGTTTGTCTTTGAATATCAATGAAATGACAGGTACGAAAAGTTGTTTACCTCCTCTGAATATTATTGACAATAACTTGAATTAGAGTTGTTTGTCTCTGAATATCAATGAAATTACAGGTACGCAAAGTTGTTTATCTCTTAATATTATTGACAATCACAGGGATTAAACTTGTTTGTCTCTGAATATTAATGAAAAATACAGTTACGTAAACTTGTTTTTTCTGAATTTCAGTTTATGTTACATGTACATAAAGTTGTTTATCATTAAATATCAATAAAAATTATAGGTATACACAAAAGAGATAAGTAGAAAATTAAAAGATAAGTAGATGGTATGGAAATATTGTCCGTCAACTAATTAAACAACTGGAAGATTCCAATTATCTTCATCAATCAGTAAATGTAAAGGTCTACACAAAACCAATCAATAATACACCGCTGATGATTAATGAAAATTATACGGAGGTTAAATTAAAACTACAGATACGTGTAATATAAGTCATACGAGTTTGTTGATTGATTCAAACAACAGGTGTGAACAATTCATGTAAATCAATGCTAATTTTGTCAAAGGTGAGTTGAAATACTTATCTACGTTGGTAAATTAAACAGATTTCTGTGTGAAAAAATATCATTTAACTTTATCATCAAAACTTTATGACAACCAATTAAACCTTCTATTAGCCCTGATATTGAATATTCAGTTTTTCTTACAATACCTGGTGCTTGTTTTGTATTTATTTGTAACTTGTTTGTTTGTTTGATGTATAAAGCTAAATGCTATTGCGATCAATACATGTACTGGTGATATTAGTGTTATATGCGTAAAGGAACATCACGTAGATAGACGTCACTAGTGTCTGAACTGTCATTGAAGGCAGATTCATCTTTCACATGTGTTGCGTTGATGTTGCCTTTCTGTTAATTTTTAACATTTTCTTGGTAATCAGCGAACTGTCAACATCGCGAACCTTCATAATAGAAATGGAAAATAATTTTGAAGAGGGTGCCAAATAATTTGGAAAAATACACAGCTATGAAGACATTACATACAAATGTAAATTATACAAGGAAAGTCCAGAGGAATTGTATGTACTACATTTGTAAATCTATAAGTATTCCCTTTTTGTTGTATGTTATCCTTAATATAAAAATTTTTTATTTGACGATTTTCTAGGGTTTCAGTTTTGCAATTTGAAAACTACACGCCAATTTAGAAATTATTTACTACACCCTTTATAATGCAGTTCTTCTACAAGAGTGTCTTACTTGTATGCGATACTACACTAACTAAACAATCATAAGGACATGCGCACTATCGAACATGTCAAGGAAATGTCATGACCCAGACAAACTGGATTAATTACATTTCGGTACAGTCACCTGTTATACTATTTGGGGCTAGGCGGCAAGGAACATTTAGAAGATTAACCATATTTAATAAAGCGGTAAAGGCATAAGATAAAGGTCAACATCTAGCAGGGAATCGTCTCAACAGCAATTGTGAAGAGGGGTCCTCAACACTTTTATTAGTAGACATAAGATATTTATAAGCACCCAAACAAGCCCTTTTCCATGTTTTCGTACAATGGAAATTCAATAGCCCTTTCTCCAGCTTACTCTTCGCCATCAGTAAACACCTAACATATTGCGGAAGATTATATTATCATTCTATGATGTTAACATGATCAAAATACTTTCATTTTGATAAAAAAAATGTTTGATCATTTAATCTGTTTTCTAGTATATTCCCCAGCGTGAAACAGTAAAGTTATAACCGGGGGCATATTTGTCGGGTAGAAATCAATTATGAGGTCAGATGAGAATGCACAGCGATGTGACAATTTCGCTGACATAAAAACACATTTACTTTAACCAATCTGATCGATGCTTTGTATCCATCTCTTTCATTTAGACGGCTTAAAACTTTAGTACTGATTGGTCCCGTTGCATGTAAGTAAAAGCCTTCGAGCTAAGCGTTCATTCAAATCAGAAACACTAGACACTGGGTTATGTCCCGTCTCTTTAAAGGGTCTAAATTGGTAGCTTTAGTATCCTGTCTAATTGCTTAGCATACAGGGATTTGGATGGCTGGTTTACAAGTTGTCGGTATGCTTTGGACATGTCTTGTTCGTAAGCAACTTACTTCAACAACAATGTACCACTTTACCAAAGCAGAGAAACATTTATTACGAATGATAGCTTGATTTAGTTTGATACTGCTATATTATCTTCTGGTGCCATGGTTCCCTCATTAAATTAGCTCCATACTTTTTTCGTTAATTTTCGTTATTTCCGAGGACCGTTTCTATACGTAATTATCATGTTTTGCTATATTTTTGCCCCTAAAAATCGATGAATTGGCAAAAAAGGAAACGAAAATCCATGTCAATATTTGTATATGATATGCCCAAGGTAATATATTTTTCAAATATCATATAAAAACATGGGGTCCTCGCTCAAATCTTAATAATTTTGTAAGCTTGAAGTTTGTATCCCATAACCCTACTCCCTTTTCATCCAGGGCTAAGATGGGGCATATTTGAATATTTTTTGAAAATCATGCCGCAAAAAAAAAAAAAAAAAAAAAAAAAAAAAAAAACCAACATTCTATGCCAGTTCATACGATTTTGTGATATCGTATTTAATGATTTTCTCTAAATTTTGTGTTTTCATTAAATCCGTCGGCGATTTTATGATTATTCCGGAATTTCGGTCCGGATAAGTCCCCTCTTATCATTTAAAGCGACGAACGTTACATCCGATCTTTGAATATATGTTCCCATTTACGACAGGAACCGCAAAAACTTTAGAGATAGCATCTAATATTCACTTCATTGTTTTTATTTAATTTATTTAATAATTTTAAACATTCAATATTATATTTAGACAATTTTCACCTATTGAAAAAATATTCAAGTGGAATGTCGTAGCCTATCGGAAACTATTCTGGAATTCAAAACAACTTCGGCAGCTTCCAGTATTGATATTCTGTCACATGTATCAAGTGCTCTATTTCACGGGAAACCATTTCTGTTTACGTTCCGTCATTTCTTTGACGGAAATTATGTACTCGAAATGCCTTAAAATGTTTGTTTATTCATCAATTTATTTTGAATATCTCGTTTGTTAATCAAGAGATAAAGTTTTCCCTCAGTTGGAAATATTTGGAATTTTGAATAGTAGATGTTCTAACGATATTTCCACTGGACAATGGTTATTTTTTAATTGAATTGAGGCTTTATTACATCATGAAACACCCAATCAACCATTTAAGACATAAAGTTCCAACCAATACATTCACAAAAATGAACACCGCAAACGAAAACATATGAAATTCTGTTATCAAACTTCGATGAAACCCAATTTAAAGATTTTTTTTTGCAAACCAACGACGAAACTGTATCTATATTATTGGCTTTTTTTATTGATACGCTCTTTAAGAAATATCACCAGATTTTTTACAGTTTGCTTCAGTGCTGTAGCACTATATTGTAAATAGAAGAACTGCAGGAAAAAAATCCATCATATGACCTTAGTCTTTATAAAGAATGCAAGCAATATAAAACCAAAGTATTTCAAAAGAGATATAAACATGAGTCTTTCGTGGAATTATCGCTCACTCTACGTTATATTAAAAACGTACGAATTATCAGAAACACTGCAATTTGCGCGATATATTGCCTTCTGCGCTATTGGTTATATTGCAAAAAAATATCCAATAACATTTTATCTCGTCAGATAAATCGTTTAATCATATCATACTTCAAAATTATCAAAGTTTATCTCTTTTATCGTGTCAATTTGTCTTCTACGGCTTGGTACTTGTTGGTAATTGATGACAGTATCATCTGCTTTTTTACCGCTTCGGGGCTCTCAATATTGCATTTTTGTGCCATTATCTAAATTGATGTACAGGGATCAATTGCTGATGACAGAACGCTGTTCAGTGATATTGACCGAGCATTTGTTTATCACAGACAATACTGGAATATCCGTAGCATATATTAAAACACATCGTCGACCGCAGCAGAATCACGTTTAGACCTCGGTTTTCAAACTTATCACCATCACATTGGTTGCCATCATCATCAATCATTAGCAGTCATGAACAAAATCATCATCAATCATCTGCATTAGCATCATCATCATCATCATAATCATAATCGTCGTCGTCATCGTCATCATCATCATCATCATCATCATCATCATCATCATCACCATCATCATCATCATCATCATCATCACCATCATCATCATCATCATCATCACCATCATCAATCATCAGCATTATCATTATCATCATATTCAATCGCCAACATAAGAATTATCAATATCAACTGTCATACCAATCTAATAAGAGCTTGAGCTTGATATAAACATCTTATGCCATTTAATAACGGTTTTCCACGGCATTCCACGCTCCACACCACATACATGGGAGGCCAGCCTTACATGACCCTGGCTGTTCATAGGACGTTAATCTATGAAACAAACAAATAAAATCTGTGGTAATTAGCTACCTTTATTGTCAGAACACGAATTGTTTGTTTTTTTCGGTGAGTGTCTATATTTTTCTTACCGATGAAATAGACAAATAGATAACTAGACATTTCTGATAGACCTTCAAGACAATGAACATAGACACGTGGTATAACAATGTCAGTACTGGACACGTGGAAGCGAGCGTCTAAACAAGTGCCGAGTCCATTCATCAATTTCCTATAGATGTGGAGTGGTAGAACTCGACCCCAGACGCAGCACATGTCTGTTATCGGAAGTCGCGAGGGAGCGAGATTGGGTGTGAAATGTCATGGCTGTCGATGAGATAAGAGTATTACTGGTATATCGACCACGAAATGTGCATACATCCACGTTTCAGCTGCTGCTGAACAGCTTTGTCGGTGAGCTTATGTATGTGCATATAAAATACCCACTCACTTTATAACGAGGACGATATTGTTCCGGGTTTGAGTTATTTGTTACCATACAGATATTTAGTGGTATAACTTAAAGCAAACCATCATATGACGCTTAAATTTATACCTTTGACGATTTTAGAGCTGGTATATACATTGCCGGGCATATTTTTTCGCTCTTGATATCGTTCGTGCAACTCACTAAACTTGTATTTATATCGACCTTCACAGTAAATATTAACGTTACATTACAACATTCAGTTAATGAATCATTATAACGAAACCGCCTGTATATTTGCATTGGTTTTACTGCTGTTTTGTCATCGGGCTTTGTCACAAGATAGAATTGTAGCCATCAAGAAAGGGAACATTGTAAGAATAACACGTTTAAGAGTCCACAGAGAATGTTATATGCGGTTTAATATATTTAAGATCTGAAGTGAAAATGTACAACAGTTTCTGTTATCCTATGTCGCTTTCAATACATGGCAGTTTATCTACACTAAGTCTTCTATTTTAGACTTCATTTGTTTATATTGAGTCGTCTATCTGCCTAGTTTGCGTCGAATTTAATCGCCGCGAGAATATTTTAAACGCAGACACAGTAAAACTATGAAAGTTAATAGCAATGGAAACATGTGCATTAAAACAGTAAAAAAAACTTTACTTACAGACTGTAGATTCATTTGTAAACTATATATGCCATCAACTACAGTTATCTAGTCTGAAAGTCTTGGCGTATTCTTGTTTGTGTCAGAATTTGTTTCTTTTCCCTGGGTATGCATTATTTTAGGTTATCCCCTTTCTAATATGTCCTTATACACAATACATACAAGCTGGGACCATATTTTTTTTAATACCATTTTTGGATTTTTGGGTTTTTTTTGTGTGTTTGTAGTCCACAAACACTGTCAGGACAATTCATTCCTTGAATAGGTGTTTGTTGTGCATGTTGTTGGTTGTAATGGAAACCATGTCACAATTTACAGGTTTTCTCTTACGGCGTATGACTCATCAGTCCTTGGACCAATTTCATCAAAGCCCCAACAATTAGTGTAACCAATGGATGACTCTAATTTGACACATATTAGAAATGCCATTTATATGCTATGGCTTCAAATGAGTGGAAAGCAAGACTCTTCATTAGACTACGGTTTTCAGTTCTAATTCTTCATACCATGAAGTGGTTTAATACTTCATATTATGCAGTCATTAAGTGACATTATATACGCTACGGGTTGCGGATATTAAATGAGGATTTCTGGTAATGCCGATGATTTGTAAGATTTATTGAAGTTTTAATGATACATAGTCGTTATGCCTACCAGACCAGGTGTCTCACCCTTAAAATAGGCAACGTAATTTGTTCGTCAACAAATGAGCAATTTGTGAGTAATCTCGCGAGATTTTCGCGAGATGTCTGTGCTCTTTCATTTTTTGTTGAATTTCATCTAACGCGTGATGTATCTAATTGAAAGAATGTCGCTTTGAGACTTAATTAACATGCTGCTTTACGGCTAAATCGAAGAAATAAAAGTTTCGTGAGATGTCTTCTCATCGTGCAACAGTGATTATTTAGAACAAGCCACTAATTAAAAACAAATAGACCTGGTATGTAATTATCTTTGCTACATTTGTACACATCACATGGAAACACTATCAAATATAGGCCGATAGAGTAAGTTCTTTAAGTCTTATCTGGAAGATTGATTGACTTTAGAAATATTGAACTTCCTATAGAAATGGGGAATGGGATCACCCATTAAAAGTTAATGCACCACAGAGTACAGTTGGTTGAAATTGATTATCCGAATTTCAATCCTTATATCCCTTTTCGTATTTTTTTTAGTAATATTTATAATGACAATCAAGATTAGGGTCATTTCTTTTTTACGGAGGGGATTACAAACTATTGTTTTAGGATAGCAATGTTTATGGTTTTAACTAGGAACCTCTTAAATTCATTTTTTTACATTGTTTACAACAACTAAACCAGTCGTTCCACTTCCTTTATGGCGAACGCTAAAAAGCAGAAACTACCACTTTTTTAGACTACTAGTGTGCCTCGGCAAGTGATATCTAAAATGAGGTGGTGTCAATGGAGACGTTAGGAAAAAGAATGTCAGTTAGGTAGAAGAGAAAAGAAAATATCCTTAGTTTAGTCGCATTTTACGAAAGGTGTAGCAGGTATACTTTTTACGCCCTACTTGCTCTCCAGCTCTGGGTTGCATATTCGGTCGCAAGTCGGGCAGTTGCCTAGAACTGACCGTAGGTCGGTAGTTTTTCTCCAGCTACCCGACTATCCTGCAATTTCTTAACCCGGCGCATTCTGATATGGCCAGACTGTTTAGGATGCTAAGAAAAAGTTTACCTATCGATCTATCAACAGCCGAGGTTATTTGGGGAATGTATTAAAATTATATTCATTGTATGTCTCCTTATCATAGTGAGATTCGTTGTATTCTCTATATAGTACTATAACTTAAGGCATAATTTATGCTGAAGCTATAAAGCAACACTCCCCAGCCTGTTAACAGGTGATCCAGCCGCCCCTATTTATAGTAGCATCGCTCAGAGAGAGCAAGAAGTGAAAATTATTTTTGGTACGTTGTTTAGCATAAAAACCATAACAGTGGAGCAGTATTGACGAATACATCATGAGGAAGTTTAGAAACAAGAGGAAAAATATATCCCAAATTGATTCGTCTTTGACGAACACATCCATCGTTGCGTTCTTTCTCGACATGGTAATTCTTAAGTTTGATGAATCTTTTTGCAACTATTTATACCAAGTTAGGGACTATATATATTTACTGGAATCAGCGAGTCTGTCCGTCTGTCTGTCGGTCCATAGAAAAAAAATCGTCAGATCTTCTCCTAAGCTACTGCTAATTAGATAAAGAGGAAATTCGGGTTTCTTTAACAATATTATTGCATGGTAACCAGATTACTTTACACGTGTGTTTTGTTGAAAAACTACTGGATCAATTTCAATGAAACAGTGATGTTGACTACCATACATTATGTATATACATAGGTTTCAATGTATATTTCTATGTATTTCACTGTTATGTGAAATATGACCATAACTACCTGACTTTGTTTTTTTAACAATATGTGAGGTACACAGACATAATGTCTTCAGTGAAATTTACCTGAAAAGGACAAAAATGCCATTTTAGGTTAAAACCATGACCTGTAATTAACCTTAATTTTTCTTCATATGAAATTGACGTCAATTTCAGGTGAATGATACATCAAATTGACCTTAAGATATTAAGATATATTGCCTGTCTATAGTAAATAATAATGTATGCATTATATAATCTATATTACTTTAAAAACAAGCCAGACAACTCTGATAAGAGGAAAGGGGTCTTAGTCCGCCATCGGATTAATAGAGTTAGTGTTATTTCCAGGAACAACGGCATTATAACAAGTTCGTTTGGTTTATTGACGGAGATAAACGTTACCCTGTTGTACAAGAGTTGTAGAGACATTTGTAAGAAAAATATTCAACTAGGTTAGTACTGCGCTTTAGTATATCAATAAAACTTGAGTCAATGATGATAACATATCAAGAGATCCTCATTTCACCATTGCTGAAATTGCATATAATCTTTATTTTGTTTGACATGCTAGAGTTTTGACATTGAACACGACCCTGTGTGTTTATCACCATCTTTGTTACATTCGCAAGAGACTTTGTTGAAATTATTCATGATAATCAATTTAAAATCCAGATACGAAGGGCATGATCGGTATAATTGAAAGTGACTTCCATATCAAAAATGAGTTCGATAAAATCATATCTAGTGCTATAATTATGTTAGCTGGTCTTCTAAGGTTTCATGTTATCGAAACTAAACGTTTGGGAATATTCATGACATTGCAAACATCTGTAAGTCATAAAATTTTAATAAATTGAAATTCCAGTAAGATGGATTTTTAACATAACCAAATTAGTTAATGTCTATGAATAATTAATAATATTGAAAATGGCATTGGGTCATTGTCGGCGAGTAATCAACTTTGTTGTGCTGTACTTTGATATAAGGGAAGCAAGGGAATAACTTTTGACCTTTTTTGCATTTCTTCTAGATTCGCACAAAACATTCAAAACTAATGTCAGAAAGTTTTCTTAAGCGCAAGAAATTATCAATACAGAGGAAACGTATAAAGCTTCTATGTATTAAATCCATGCTTGTCCATACATTGAATGTAAATTTCGGCAACAAATCGGCTTCAATATAGAGGAAATTGAGCTTTGGATGTTTTTACTTTATTAATTCTAACTTGTTGTCAGTTCAATAACGACTTCGAGTTATCGGGGTCAGTGGTTCTGGTTAACATTTTGTCTTTGTTCACTTCTCAACTTTTGTTGTTATTAAAATGTATGAGCCGATGGGAGGTGGGGCTGATTGGTTTTTCGGACATTCGCCGGTAACATTTCCTTTTTTCACTTAAATATAGCAGCACTTTTAATGAGCGTTCCTGTGTTTAAAATCAAATGTTATTCATTATTCATAGAATAGTACAATGGAGTCCTCACACAGAAAGAGATTCATTCAGCACACAACCGTATATTGAACTTTCGCTTTTCATAAAGGGACACGCATTCTTTATACACGTATATTGATACTTCACATTAACTACATGAAGATTCTAGACAAAGTATATCTGTTGATTAGTCTTCCTCTTATTGGGACTTAAAGCACAAAAAACCCACAGAAAACATATTAGCAAATCCTCTCTTTCTTTTATAAATACTCCATCAAAACCTTGTCGATTGGTTCATGTACTGACATACCTGAAGATAGATGCCATGTAGTGTGTCGTATAAAGCTATATAGACGCCCGTTTTGAAGCATGCAATTTTAATAACCGGTCATAACCAACGCTTTTACTTATTCGGCAAAGCCAAAATAGAGGGATTGACGGTGATCGGATCTATTTTTGATGAAAACTATATTTAGATGCATTGATTAGTAGTACGGACGATTAATATGCGTGATCACCCCATACGTTCATATCGAACGGTGTGTTTTGGCGAGTTCTGATATTGGCCTGCTTTCCCTGTTGTCTACGCGACAGGTACTTCTGTAAACCCATTGTACATTGTATTCTTGTAACTTCGACAAGTTTGAACGCGAATTCAATTTTTTTTGCGAAATAATTTTATAAACGTGTATTTCAATGTACAATTGTCTGTAATACATGTAGTCATTGATCTCGATTATATGTACTCCCGAATCTGTGCTCACTCTATGAGTATAATTTCGGGCATTTTGCTAATGGTAGACACTAATTGCTAAATTAAAAATAATCATTTTAGCATTTTTTACTTTGCCTTTTTTTACTAAGAAGGAAAAGATATTTGTAATATCATTTTTAGTTCTTTCTAAATACCTAATCTATCATATTTATATGATTCAAGATGGAATTAAAGTGCTTTAGAAACATTTTTCATTCCAATTGTAACATCGAAAAATAATGGCTTAATTATGGCCTTGAGAAATAGGGAGGAATGTGTGGAGAAGTATGTTATTTTCTTAGTTTACTTTCAGCAATAAAAAGCAATGCAAAATTTTGCCCTATATCCTATTTCAGATATCACTTATATTTTTATAAATTTTCAAAAGTTGTTGGGTACTAGGTGCGTTCTGCTTAAACCTTTTTTTTTTTTTTTTTTTTGCTAAGGTGTTTTCTGATCTGGAGTTACCAGTGCGAATATGTAGAATAATAACGATGACATGAAATAGTGTATGCGCGAAAATGAGTTGTGTTACAGTATGTGACACATCGAATGGTGCGTAAAATATTTCTAAAATTTATTTAACGGACTACTAAGCAGATTGCCTACGCGTGCATATCTTCTTATAATACGAAGGCAACGCTAATCAACAAAAACTTGAAAAATTACCTTTTAATTGTCACGCTTGAACAAATAAATGTTATTGAAATGTAATATTCGTCTCCTATATTACATTACGTATCATCTACGTTGATTGTTAAATGTTTATTCAATGTCTCAGGTTTTTACTGTATTGTCAAGGTTAAATAGGGGAAACAACAATGGGGAAATCCTATTACTTGCATGATATTTGTATATTTATAAAGAAAAGAAACAGCTGAGTTTCTAGAAAATGGAATAGAAACACATTTCCATTTCCTAATTTCACTAAACATGAAGTGGTTATGTCGGTGAAGATAAGAGAGTGTCAGCCGATCGTTTTATTAAAAATAACTAACATTGTACTATTTTCCTACTTAATAACTAACATTGTCCTCTTTTCTACTAAATAACTAACATTGTACTATTTTCCTACTAAATAACTAACATTGTACTCTTTTTCTACTAAATAACTAACATTGCCTTCTTTTCTACTAAATAACTAACATTGTACTATTTTCCTACTAAATAACTAACATTGTACTCTTTTTCTACTAAATAACTAACATTGTCTTCTTTTCTACTAAATAACTAACATTGTCCTCTTTTCTACTAAATAACTAACATTGTACTCTTTTTCTACTAAATAACTAACATTGTCCTTCTTTACTACTAAATAAATAACATTGTACTCTTTTTCTACTAAATAACTAACATTGTCCTTCTTTTCTACTAAATAACTAACATTGTCCTTCTTTTCTACTAAATAACTAACATTGTCCTCTTTACTACTAAATAACTAACATTGTCTTCTTTTCTACTAAATAACTAACATTGTCCTCTTTTCTACTAAATAACTAACATTGTACTATTTTCCTACTAAATAACTAACATTGTCCTCTTTTCTACTAAATAAATTACATTATACTATTTTTCCTAATAAATGACTTTCATTGTCCTATTTTTCTACTACATAACTAACATTGTCCTATTTTTCTACTAATTAACTAACATTGTCCAACTTTTCCTACTAAATAACTAACATTGTCCTATTTTTCTACTAAATAACTTATATTGTACTATTTTTCCTAATAAATAACTAACATTGTCCTATTTTTCCTACTTAATAATTTACATTGTCATATTTTTCTACTAAATAACTTATATTGTACTATTTTTCCTAATAAATAATTAACATTGTCCTATTTTTCCTACTTAATAATTTACATTGTCATATTTTCCTACTAAATAACTAACATTGTCATAACTTAACGGCACTATAATATAAAAAGGACAAGAGTTCCACTATACAAGAAGACATAACATGCATATTCAACAGCTTCCCAAAACACGTTAATTAATCAAACAAAAAAACAATACAAGTATCTCTACAGGGCTTCTATCAACAGATATCGCATATAACGATTTTCTTGCCTGCAGTCCATTCAAAAATGGTGTCGCTATTGAATTAATTGTGATATGATAATTTTGTCATATTAAATGAAAATACTGATATTCCTTTTTTTCATATAGTACAATTTCACAATTCAACTTTTAGTTAAGGAACTTAACAAAACAATATCGATTATCCTTGATTTCGTAGTCAAGTTATTCAACTATTAAACCAAATTTGTGAAATAATTTTGATAAATTTGATTAAGATTCATTTTTCTTAATGCTCAAGCAACAGCTAAGTCCCTGATCATTAGACTAAATTGCGTCATGTTACATTTGTACAATGTACAAGCCAACCGCAGGATACTGACTCCCACAATTGGTGGTAAATTATTTTGAACAAAATGAGGACTAAATGCGTTGCCATCATCCTTTTCTGGTAGAAATATAATGTAAGCCCTAGTATGTCTTTTTGATAAATGAGTAACAGCTAGTAAATCATAACATTATTCTATCATGATCATACAACGTCATATATACAATATGCATATTACGTCTAGTGGACTTTTCAATATTAATAGACCAATCATTGGCAGACGTATAACATTAGATGCCCTATCACAAACATTATCTTAATCGCTCTTTCAAGGTCAGTGTGTGGTGTGCGCGTTATCGTTACCATGTAAATCGCACAACCAGTATGGACGTGGCGTGGTATAAATCGATGACTTGTAAAATTGCAATACACTCCTTTTATGTATGATGATGATGAATTTAATATGGCAAGATCACGACCCTGTGCTATACTTGGTTGACAGCTTGGTGGTTTGATGAGACAGCGTACATGTGGGTGGTAAAGATGGATAGAAATAAGTAGTTCTTTATAGGGGACTGTGGGGGTTGCCTGATTTTAATGTGGTCGAAATGTTCAATCATTCACATGTACTTTACTGATGTCAAAGTATTCCATAGAACAACAAATCTAGGTAGGTTCTTCACTCAAGGAGAATAACCATCATTGACGAGGACAACGGAGAAGACAATTGTTTAAAAGTTAACCAAGAGGCTGGGTTTGGTTTATTATATGTCCTATTACAATGTAACAGCCAGGGTCATGTTAGGATGGCCTCCCATGTATACGGTGTATAGCGTGTATGAGGTGTGTGGTGCGTGTTTTGGGAGACTGCTGTATATTCGTGTTTTGTCTTCTTGTCTTTGCTCATTGACCACTATGCATGTATCTCTATTTCTATAGTAATTTTTTTTTGTTGACTACGAGACCATCTTCACTTTGTTTAATATGAATATACATTTCTTCCCCTACCGAAAGCAACATTACAAAGACTATGCACGTTACCGGACAAGAAGACTTCTCAAAACCGGCAAAAGCATTGGCACTGTCAATAGAACGTGTGTCCCTTTGAGTATTCGCCATTGTAAATTGCCCTTTTTTCGAATAAATTGTATGCAGTAATACATGTAAATAACAATACATTTCCCATTCGCATATTTAGGGCTCTCATTCAATTTCCATATTTGATTATCTTTTAGAACAAAATTACATGTCTCTCTCTCTCTCTCTTACCTTACTACAGATGTATTCAGAATTTGCGCTTGCATACATTTCAATCATTCGTCGCATCCACTAAAAAATTGGATACAATGTTGTTAATTTGAAATAATTTCAACAACAATTTATAAGTATATCAGGGGGGACAATTCTTAGCTAAAATCAGAGGGGAGACTAATCCGTTTCATTCTAATATTCGAGAAAAAAACCAACACATTTTACGCATAAGAAACACCATATTCACCTATTTTTTAACTTGCATCACTCTCTGTTACATTAATATAAATAGTATACGGTCATAAATAAATAATATACTGCATAGTAGTTGTGTTTCACCATTTGGATTGTGTATTTAAAAATAAATAATAATAATAAATATAAGAGGACACATAACATCATTCTTTGAAGGATATTTTGGGAAATATATATTCCAAATGTACAGGACATAGAAAGGGAAAACCTTTCAGAAATTAGAAATTAAAATTCTATTTTGAAAAGAAAAAAAAAACTCTGCAAAGTTGTGAAAATTCATAGTATATTATCTTGAATAAGAATGTGGTGCATTGGCAACTTTATGAAGAAAAATGAAGGCTTGTCTGGAAACATATCAGTGGTCCGCAATCGTTTCGGTGAAGTGTCATACTTCTGGTGTATCGTACATCATGTGTGTCAACAATGTTGTTCACGTTTTTATAGGCCTTAGAGGGCGCAGCCAGATGTTTCAGTAACCATTAATTATGCAATGTTAAAAAGTTCAATTATGGAAATAACGGAGCCGAATTTTCTGTATATTTCATGATTCATATATCTCACTTGTCCCAAAACCCCTATTTGAGAAGGAAATGCACATTTAAGAGAAAGAAGAAATTCTTATTTCCGTAACAGATATTCCGTTTTGAGTCAGCTGATTTTATTGGAATGTGGTCTATCACTTGAACGCTTGCAAATAAAGAGCAATAGTACTGAGCTTCTACCGGACGAAGATTACGTTCGTCGGATCATAAAAGCGTTTGAACCGTTTGATTATATATTGAGCTGACTTCAAAGCATCGCATTCACACTGATGGGGTTTTTTAGTGACATTGTACATTCAACCATTAATTTTTCACTTAATGTTTTGGTCAGACTGATTAAAATTACAATTTTCCAATTGCACTATATGTTGCCTTATGCAATTAAGATATAAACTAAGGCTCGTCACAATCAACAGGTTATATTGAAATAGTGACAAGAATTATTCAAAACGAAACACTTCTTTGGCCTTAACCTTACCTTCCAGTGCACTGCACATTGACTTAAGATTTACGCATACTGTATTTTTACCTTCCTTTCTTATCGGTTGAGATGCAACCCGAAAAAATGTAACCATATGTTTCTATAATATTTTTTGGAACTGAAGATGTGCATGAAACAGCATGGACTACACATAGCATCGGATGTATTTTTTAACTTGCTCACTAGGCGCAATGAAGCTGAGAATGGCTCGGAATGCTCTAGGTGTCCTTCAGCGATAACAACAAATAAACAAATATCAGTGGTCCGCAATCGTTTCGGTTAAGTGTCATACTTCTGGTGTAATCGTACAGCATGTGTGTCCAACATCTGTTGTTTCACGTTTTTATAGGCCTTTAAGGGCGCTAGCCCAGATGTTCAGTAACCATTAATTATGCAATGTTAAAAAGTTCAATTATGGAAATAACGGAGCCGAATTTTCTGTATATTTCATGATTCATATATCTCACTTGTCCCAAAACCCCTATTTGAGAAGGAAATGCACATTTAAGAGAAAGAAGAAATTCTTATTTCCGTAACAGATATTCCGTTTTGAGTCAGCTGATTTTATTGGAATGTGGTCTATCACTTGAACGCTTGCAAATAAAGAGCAATAGTACTGAGCTTCTACCGGACGAAGATTACGTTCGTCGGATCATAAAAGCGTTTGAACCGTTTGATTATATATTGAGCTGACTTCAAAGCATCGCATTCACACTGATGGGGTTTTTTAGTGGGTAAAAACATGGCGACCGCAAACTGAAGCTGTCAGTGTGTAGGATTGAATTTTGAAGATTGTGTTTTTTCTTATAGTTTCATGTATGTGTTAACTTAGAAGTGCTTCGCACTTCGTGCCCTCACCTTCGGGCACGAAGGGCTGAGCCCTTATCAATATGATACTTCCTCTGCTCACAGCTCAATATTTGAGAGCGGGATGGTTAATTAGCCTGTTAGTGGAGCGGCTAAGGTCAATGTTTCGGCAAAATCGTTCGAAGTTTGAAGAAAGCATACCAATACCCTAGAATGTAGGGATAGATGTTCCTGTTTCCTGCACGTTCAACTTAAAAGCTATTGCCAACATTGAAAGTAATGGGTAGTGACAAGAAATCAACTGTGGATTTACGGTCAAAAACAGAAGGAATGCGCCCTATTGATCGCAGTAGAAGTGACAAGGTATGAGTTAGGTGTTATCTGCAAATGGGCAGTGATTTGGTCAATCGCTGTTGACTTGCGACTTTGATCATGTTCCAATTGAGAATTCGATATAGCCCATATAAGATGATCCTCTGATGACGCCAGCAGTGTTGCAATTCAAGGCATTTCATATATACAGTATCAACATTTTCAGAGTGGTAACTTGATTTCTTGCTCGATCACTTACAGAGTGAAATACGGAAACAACCTTAATTTAAACGGTCATCTTGGATTTCAAAATGGCGGTCATGCTGAAATTAAAATAAGAACCAAATTATTTATGTATCAAACACAACACAAATGTATGTACTCTCACTATATTTGCTTATCCATTTAAATGCATTATATATAAAGATATAGCTCGCGAAATTGGCGGGGCATCTTGAAATACAAAATGGCGGTCCTTCTACATGAAGTTTAACACTACAGAATGTTCCTAAGTATCGACAATATGGGTGTAGATAATTAAAGTTTGGGTTTAGCTGGTATAGAACGTGAGTTATGAGTCACAGAAGGTTTTTGGCAGCCATTTTGAAAACCAATATCTCGTCCATAGGGGCCATGATTTTTTGGGGTCCATTTTTTCCTGAAACCTTACAATTAAAGTTTGGGTTTAGCTGGTATAGAACGTGAGTTATGAGTCACAGAAGGTTTTTGGCAGCCATTTTGAAAACCAATATCTCGTCCATAGGGGCCATGATTTTTTGGGGTCCATTTTTTTCCTGAAACCTTACAATTAAAGTTTGGGTTTAGCTGGTATAGAACGTGAGTTATGGGTCAAAGAAGGTTTTTGGTAGCCATTTTGAAAACCAATATCTCGTCCATAGGGGCCATGATTTTTTGGGGTCCCATTTTTTTTCCTGTAACTTATGTCCTAAAGAAAGCCATATGCTAAGTTTCATGCTTTCTTCAAACTTTTGAACGATTTTCATGCTTAGCCGCTCCTCTATGTTATCGTAATGGAGTGACATTGTACATTCAACCATTAATTTTTCACTTAATGTTTTGGTCAGACTGATTAAAATTACAATTTTCCAATTGCACTATATGTTGCCTTATGCAATTAAGATATAAACTAAGGCTCGTCACAATCAACAGGTTATATTGAAATAGTGACAAGAATTATTCAAAACGAAACACTTCTTTGGCCTTAACCTTACCTTCCAGTGCACTGCACATTGACTTAAGATTTACGCATACTGTATTTTTACCTTCCTTTCTTATCGGTTGAGATGCAACCCGAAAAAATGTAACCATATGTTTCTATAATATTTTTTGGAACTGAAGATGTGCATGAAACAGCATGGACTACACATAGCATCGGATGACTAGACGCAATGAAGCTGAGAATGGCTCGGAATGCTCTAGGTGTCCTTCAGCGATAACAACAATATATCACAAACGTTTTGCTTTTACATATAACACATTGCTCGTTGATTTCACTCCTTATGGGAGCTGAAATGAATGTGATAACAGTTTTGGCAACTCTCCAGCACTTTTAATATAAATTGTTTCCTGGATTGAAATCAGAGACTGGCACTCGTATGTTGCAAAAACCACGCAGATTAAAAACAATAAAAACGACGAAACGTTCTGTGGAATCAATTAGTAGGTGTCCTTTTCATTAGCACGAGATGATCGCATAGCCTATTAAAAGTGTTGAACTTTTGAGTTACCAAGGTAACACTTCTGTGGTTTACAACCATATTTCGTGAAAACAATTTTATCACATAATCCTCCTGTTATCCAGGGACTTCGGCCGTGTGCTATTTTTGCATATGTCACTAGTTTAATATCCCTTCGAGAGATTTTTATTGGCTGGAATTTCATTGTGACGTCATAATAAAACAATGACATGACGTCAGCATTCAAGGGCGCTGTAATAAAATGACTGCCTCTGCTGAAGTTTTTTAACGCATTTTATTTCGTTTTAGTTATGTGACAAAATAAATTTATTTAAAACTTAAAATTCCACTTAACTGCAATGCTGCACGATACGCTCTAATACAAAATCTAACAACTCTTCGTTGGGGGTCACTTTTGGGTTAAATCAGCGTATTATTTATATTTACCTGAGTTTATTAGTAGTAACTCTTGATATTTTTAGTATATCGGTATGCATTTAACTGTAAACCACGTATGTTATAAGAATTTGCGAAAATAAGAGGAGCTTCTTAAATGGCCCCCCATGTATGAGGTTTGTAGTGTGTATTAATAGCGTGGTGAATGTTTTAGGAGACTGTGGTATATTCATGTGATGTCTTCTTGTAAAGGCAAGCTATTGTCCTTCATATATTGCTATATCACTGGAGCAAGCCGGCGAAGATAACAAGCAACTAACCCAACTGGTCACCTTATACTGATAATGGGCGAACCAGTCGTCCAACACCATTAATGCTGATCCCTAAGCAGGAGTAGAAACTACCTTTTGTTTGTTTGTTTGTTTGATTTATTAACGTCCTACCAACAGCTATGGTCATGTAAGGACGGCCTCCCATGTATGCCGTGTGCTGCGTGTATGTTGTGCGAGGTGAGTGTACTGGGAGACTGCGGTATGTCCGTGCCGTGTCTTCCTGTATAGTGGGACTGTTGCCCTTTTTATAGTGCTATATCACTGAAGCATGCCGCCGAAGACACCAAGCAACACCCTCCACCCGGTCACATTATACTGACAACGGGCGAACCAGTCGTCCCACTCCCTGTATGCTGAGCGCTAAGCAGGAGCAGAAACTACCACTTTTATAGACTTTGGTGTGTCTCGGCCAGGGGACAGAACCCAGAGCCTTCCTCACAGGGACGAACGCTCAACTCAAGGCCAAAAGTGAGGCGGTGCCAAGGGAGGCATTAGGAAAGATAAAGTCAGTTAGGAAGAGAAAAGATAAGAACCTAGATTTAGTCGCCTTTTATGATCAAGCAATAGGGGCAGCAGGTACAATTCTAACGCCCTACCTGCAGGGTCATAGAAACTACCACTTGTATTGACTTTGGCGTGTCTTGACGAGGTGACAGAACCCATAGTCTACCTCACAGGGGCGAGCACTCAATCGAAGGCCAAAAGTGAGGCTGTGTCAAGGGAAACGTAAGAAAGAACAAAGTCAGTAAGAAAGGATAGAATAGATTCTTAATTAAGTCGCTTTTACGGTCATGCAATAGAGGCAGCAGGTACAATTCAAACGCCCTACATGCAGGGCAGCCGCTCAATTTAACATGAAAAATAAAACCAATGGTTTGTAGTATTATTCATGTCATTGAAGAAAACACATCTGGTCTGAAGAACACTATTGTTTAATTTATCTCCATAGCCGAAAACAGGCGACATTAAACCCAAGACGTGTTTTAGAAACCATGGTGACATGCTGCAATTTGCTGTGTCAAGGAGGTTTTTTGGAGAGATCAGAAAAAAATACTGTTTTTATGTTGATTAATACTGAGCAAGGTAGTATAACAAATATCGGGTAATGAAACGTAACGTAGTGTAAACTGACATTTACAAAAACATGGCCCTTAAAACGTAACGTTGTGTAAACTGACATTTACAAAAACATGGCCCTTAAAACGTAACGTAGTGTAAACTGACATTTACAAAAACATGGCCTTTAAAACGTAATGTTGTGTAAACTGACATTTACAAAAACATGGCCCTTAAAACGTAACGTTGTGTAAACTGACATTTACAAAAACATGGCCCTTAAAACGTAACGTAGTGTAAACTGACATTTACAAAAACATGGCCCTTAAAACGTAACGTAGTGTAAACTGACATTTACAAAAACATGGCCCTTAAAACGTAACTAGGCATTGTATTACATACGTTTCCGGTTCCATCATATCCACAATAAAAACAATATCGGCAATTTCTTTTTTCATAGAAAACATAACAAGCCGTTTGATTTCGTATCCATAGCAACCAAAGTGTGTTACATCAATATCATGATACCAATGTCGTATCCAATGTAACAATCTATGTATGATATCCCAATGCACAATAATTTCTGCTGGAAAAGGGTGTTACGTAATAACATACATTCTGTATATCTAGTGTCTCGTTCATATTGGTTTTGTTTTAGATGTACCTTAATGTATTACGAAATGGCTTTGTTTTGGTTTGAACTAGTAACATCTGGGTCATTTTGGACGGCATTTCGTGTGTGCAATGGGATGCGGGTGTTTTCACTGTTTTGGTAGGCTGCGGTGTGTTCTTTTCGTGTGTTTTTGTAATAGAGATCGCTTATAATGCTGCCTCACTGAACCACAACGTTGAAAATTTAAAAAAAATCTGTTTTCTATGTTTTTCCGACGATGTCATTTTTCGTCCTACAAAAGTTAACCGTAAATAAATTGCTCATTAAAAATGTCTATGCATGGAACTTTTGATGTATTTTGGCGTTATTTTTCGTGAATTACATTAATAACATAATGAACCACATAAAGATATGTCCAAACAATTGATGAATTCTCTAATCGCAACCTGAAGTTTAACATCTGTGGGTATTTATTGTTCATACAGAAGTATCATAGTTTACTATCCACAAAAATAGCATTCTTTTCTCTTTCGGAATGTCGGTGCTGGAAATGGAAATCGGTTAAGCAGCCGTTTACTATAGATGACATCTCATAGACTAACATGTATTTTGGCAATCACATCTGTGTACATACAAGTCAAAGCCTTATACGTGGTATTGTTGGCATTCCAATAATGATTCTGGCACTTGGAGGGTACTGTACGTGTTGAGGATAACGATTGGTAGTGAGAAAATGGAAAGACTTCTTACTTATATATTTTTGCTAGATTATGGTACTCATGGCCATTTTTGTCAATAATTAATACGTGCACTTGAAAAGACCACCGACGCATCTGTGATATTCTATATATAACCGCCAAAACACTGTTTCTTGTAATAAGAGTGCATATGAACCTATTATATAGTAAAAATAATTACAAGACATTCATTTTTTATACCTAAGTCAATACATTACGCTTTAGGGCTTACTGAGGCTATGCAGTAAACACACAATGGGTGTCAATATGTTTGAGGTAATTTCGGCCAAACACATCTCAAGTATAATCAGAATATCATGTTGTGACCATAACGAGCAGTTATATCGCAGGTTCCACTGTTGGGCCGTCCAATAATGCATACGTACAAGGGACAAATATACATAAGGAGCAATCACTGCTAGGGAAATTAGAATGGTACCATGTATCTGGTACAAAGTACAAAATGGGGGGATGGGTTAAAATGACATATTTGTGACTACATGGAAAAGGTTAGAGTGCATGTACTATATATTCATGAACTGTTGAGCTGGCCAGCGGGGGTATAGGAAATCAGAAGAATTACGCTTTTTAGCCGCAATAAAATAATATCGCAGATTTCGGTGTTTTTGGCCTACCCGAGGCATATGGATTTGTAGTCTGTAATCATACGTTAACGGTTACAAATATAGAAAAAAATAGAAATGTATCAGATTCATCCTATGTCTCTAGAAATATCAACCCATAAGTCAGGCATTAATATCAGGATATAAGCAATGACTGCATGTAAAAGATCAGGATAAGAAAAAGACAAGTAAGAACTAAAACACAAATTGTAAATGTGTTCATACGATTATATTCATAATTCATATATTTGTAAACTTATATCATAAACACGAGCTGCGATAACGTAGCTCTGTGTCATGTCAATAGTTTATTACGTTAAACGTCCTATTAACAGCTATGGTCATATCAGAACAGCCTCCTGACGATTTCTTTATATGATTTAGGTAAACATGGAGGTATGTTTCAACATAATTATTACGTGTTTGCTGTATTTGCTTATAGTTAAGGAGTCATTTTATTCAGTAGATTTGTGATTTGAGTATTGCTCATACCAAAAATTAATTAACACTTGGATAATTAGTATTCTAGAAATATATTTGTACACCTAAAACTGTCTGATGTGAATCACAAAGCCACATACCCCGTACTCAAAGCCATGAAAGAATTCGAAATGAATGCAGGGTATCATGATTATTCGTTCTAGGCAATAATACCAACATTGACAGAATGAATACATATCAAATTGTATACTTCAGCTCAGCCCTCAACATTGAACCAGTCGGTGTGTATAAGAACAAGGGGGAGTAACTCGAACACTTCTAATTAGGATTTATGCTCATCAAATTCTTTATAATAAATATCTTTTTCCAGAAAATGTGTTTTATTCTGCTCTACTTTTCACAGAGAAAAGGTATTTAGTATTAATCATAAAGACTAGCGGATTTGTCTTATTATAAAAATATATAAACTGGTTAGAGATCAATATGGCATTAACAACGCTTATTAAATTTATTAATAGAACCATTACCTCAAGATGGTTTCTTCTGAAGCACACACTCGTACCAGTATGATGTATAAGATTATTCCGACAAACTGTCTACTAATCGATAACTACGATATGCCAAGTGATCGATGATCATTTAATGTAATGATCCATTACATAGATCGATATTTAATGATCCATTAAATGGTCGCCCTGATTACAGGTTTGTTGTTACAATTATATCCGATCAATATAATTTTTTGATACGAATTGATCATCAATGGGCAACATACATGCATTGGCATCAGACAGAATATATCCTGACACAAACAAATATTTGGCGCTTATTCCTTATGTGCATTTTCCATTTTAAGTACCACTTTGCCATTTTTGTAATGTTAACATTTATTTGATTTTAGGGAAATCCAGTCACCCCTCAACCAATTCCAGTCGTCTGTATGTAACTTTTGCTTTCTTTTCTTTCCCCTTCGTTCTTTCCTTTTCCATGAATTATCCTGTACCTTAAACCCTTCTGTCTTTCCATCTAATTATATCACTTTAATCTTATTGTTATATAATTTTTACAATTTATTTTCAGAATGTTTTATCTATTTTCTTTTTCTTATAATTGTTGTTTAATACCCAGTTCATCTTTGTATTTTGGTTTTAACTTATCTAGTCAACAGTCGTACGTTGTAATGCTAGACAAAATTAATATCGTTTGGATTGAATAACAAAGAAGATAATATATGGAAGAGGGAACAAAGTAAAAATTCTGTGTAATTAATGACAATTATATCAATTACAGTCCATCCTTACATGACACTAGTTGTTAATAGGACGTTAATTAATCAAACAAACAAGTGTTAAGGATAAAGTAGCAATATATGGATTAAATAGACTATATATAAAAACCATTTGGTTTTTGTTACATTTTTGTCGATTTAGGGATAAGATTTATTCTAGCTATCAAGCTTTGCGAGTTAGATGAACATTTAATACTGTTATTGAAACAGTTTTAGTGGAACCTGTAATAGTGTTGTTACATGACAGTATTAAATGGACCTCCAACTTCGTTATAATAAGCCAAACCAGACTTCAGTAAATACCCTACTAAAGCTATTCATTTTTTCTGATATTTTAAAGCTTTATATTCTTATGTCAAATACATGCTTCTGTGATTGCTTGCGAGGCCAATTCTACAGTCACATTGATCAATCACAAGGGCGACGCTTGCGGACCGTTTTTTCTGCACCTTACAGAATCGCGAGGCAATTTTTTCAACATTTTTTTTTTTTGTAAATACGCCACTGATTGTGTCAGTTTGATCTGAGGATCGATGTGGTTTCTGTTTATATTTGTGGCCTGGATCAAGTTCGCAATCAATTTAGTTATGACCTTTTATTTCTGATGTGCCAATCACAGCGACACGCGCTCACTTAATTTCTCTCAGCTCGGTATTCACTTTAATCAGATCACAGGATATGAGCTGTCTTTGCATAACAATTTCCATATTTCTGAATATTTCATAATGATCTGCTAGGCTTATAATCTGTCATATACACAAGTACACGAAGTTGGCGGGAGATATACAAATTGGTTCCGTCCGTCCGACCGTACGAATGGTTTCCGGAGCATAACTCTAAAACCAGTAGAGATATTTCCACGAAACTTCATTGACACATTGGTCTTATGGTCTAGTAGTGCCTTTTGCTATTTTAAGGTTTTCACTTTTTGTACTTTTTTCTGTAACCATGGAAACATTGCTGAAAATGGCAGATTTTTGTGTAAGAATCGTTTCCGGAGCACAACTCTAAACCAGCAGAGATGTTTCCATGAAACTTCATAGACACATTGTTCTTATGGTCTAGTAGTGCCTTTTGCTATTTTTAGGTTTTCATTTTTTTGCACTTTTTCCGTAACCATGGAAACATTGCTGAAAATATCATATTTTTGTACCAGGTTCGTTTCCGCAGCATAACTGGAAAACCAGTTGAGATATATGCACGGAACTCCATAGGCACATTAGTCTTATGGTCTAGTAGTGCCTTTTGCTATTTTAAGGTTTTCACTTTTTGTACTTTTTCTGTAACCATGGAAACATTGCTGAAAATGGCAGATTTTTGTGTAAGAATCGTTTCCGGAGCACAACTCTAAAACCAGCAGAGATATTTCCATGAAACTTCATAGACACATTGTTCTTATGGTCTAGTAGTGCCTTTTGCTATTTTTAGGTTTTCACTTTTTGTGCTTTTTTCTGTAACCATAGAAACATTGCTGAAAAAATCATATTTTTGTAGCAGGTTCATTTCCGGAGCATAACTCTAAAACCACGAAACTTCATAGACACCTTCTTTTTAGGCCCTTTATGACACTGTCATTGTACTAGTTATAAACAGGTTAATAGTTTTTCACCTACATGATTCACATTCATAAAACTATTCACCTTGCTGTATCTGCACTTACCAGAAAAGAAAGAAAAAACATTTGGATTATATTCGTGGCAGTGTTATTTGGTGGATGAAAGAAAATACGAATTTAAAACTGTGGTTAAATTTGAATGATATATGTATCTTAAGATATTAGACAACACAGACCTTAAATTGAATACTGCATGGAGTAAAATATTTAAAAAAAAACGGGAAAATTATCGCCAACAAATGTCAATGCTGTATACCTGATTCAACAATTGCAGCCCCGCTCTACTTGAATTATACTCCATCTTTCTTTAGCTCAACTTCCTTTTTCCTGGGTTTTTTCATACACATAAGTCTCCACAATCAAACTTACTTCAGCTTTGATATCTCCATTGGCGGGGGATCTGAATGACTATGTCCTTGTTGTTATATATCTTGCTTACGTGTGTGCATTGCAATGCATGCATGTTTTTCATATCCAAGATAATTTCTAGAGATACTGATATAATGTGTTGCCCTCGACGGTAAGGCGCTGGATTAACGTAGAAGATTAATATATATTTTATCTTCTTCGTCATGACGTTTCCATTGATACCACCTCACTTATGACCTTGAGTTGAGAATTCGCAAATCTTGGCTCTGGGCCCTCTCCCCTGGCTAAGATACAACAACAAAGGTTTGACCGGTTGGGAGCGTTATTTTTTTAAACGTGCAAGTGTTTCCAAATATTACAACGAGACACTAGAAGCATATACGACAGTCTCTTTAAATCCCCCTCGTTTCAAATACGTAATACATCTCTTAAATGAGAACCTTAAATGGCCTATTAATATGACAATGGGCATAATTAGCCAATCAATATCCGCTTTTATTGTCGTATGTAATGATATTAAGTTGTTTGATTCTCTGCGATGAGTTGCGTTTGTTTTAACTTGAATAATGTTGTTGTATTTGTTTTTAATACGCCGACTCATTTTTATCTGGAAAATATTGTTTGCGTTGTATTAATCCTAAAGGTTCTGATGTATATACTAGCGGTATCTGCTATGTATAATTAAGATCATACAATAAGATTCGGACTAGCTTTACCTTTGATGACGTTAGCTGTATTTTGTGATAATTTGTTTACCTTTTTATGTTGTTTTTTTAAAGATGCTCCACTGCCGACAGAGCATAAATGATATTTATCACTTGAACAATAATTGGTGTTTAATCGTGTACACATATATCTAATTAACACAAAAAATGATATAAAAGAATTTATTTTGCATTTGGTGCATGCGCAATCAGTTCTTCATTCCATATAGGATATAGTAACACAGAATTTTTCCGAGATGCAATTAATGATTTTTCATAATTTTAACTTAAAGTAAAATTAGAAGCTCAAATTTCCAATGGTGGTAATTGTAATGTCCATTCCGCATATTAGTATAACCTATTCCAGAATTTAGTATAACCCATTCCGTATTTTATATGTATAACCGGAAGTACCACATGGTAATAAAGTAACCAGCATGGTGGCCAGACAAGTGTAATTGTTGTCATTGTTATCATCACAAATCATCCGGTGTTACACACCCCTAAAGAACCCCACAACTGGCGACGAGGATGGAGCGTTTACCAGTTTTTCCTACTTTCGACAGTGAAAGCGATAGATCTAACGCTGGGCCACGATGGGAGCGATGGATCGGAAGACTTGAAAATCTATTTGACGCAATGGAGTTGGGTGATGAGGAGGACGCTGACAGACGTCGAGCTTTACTACTCCATTACATTGGCAATAAGGTTTATGATATATATCAGGCCCACAAATGTGAGTCCGAAAATACATATGAAGGGGTGAAAGGAGTGCTCACAAACTATTATAAACCTAGAAAGAACACTCAGATTGAAATATATAACTTCCGGACATTCAAACAAAAGGAAGGTCAATCGATCGACGAATATGTCAGAGTTACGGAAAATGAGCAAGGATTGTGAATTTGCCGATTGTGATAAGGAAATTTTGTCTACGCTCATTCAGAACTGTTCGTCAAACCGATTACGTCGTCGAGCGTTACAAGAACCGGATAACGGGCTAGCTGATATTGTAGCGTTAGGGAGAGCTATGGAAATGTCAAACATTCAAACTCAAACCATGGAGAATAGCCATTCTGTGAATGCAGTCAAACAACGCCATCCGAAACAAAAATATGACAAAGATCAAAGGACTGAAGGTACTTTGAGTCGCAAGTTTACAAAACAGAAGAAGTCAAACACTAAATGCTGGAACTGTGGAGGGACTTTTCCACATAGAGAAAAACCGTGTCCTGCTAAGGGTAAGGTGTGCCATGGTTGTAAACAACCGAACCACTTCCAAAAGGTGTGCCGAAACAAGAGCAAATCTAAAAACAAGGTTCTAGCTGTTGAGACTGACGACCGCCAATCACCAGATAGCGATGACAGTTATTGCTATGGAATCAAGGTCGAACCAAACACGAAGAACTCTGAGCATATACATGCTGTTAAAGGTCCATTTACTCAGATAAAAGTAAAAAACAAGAATCTGAAATTTCTTGTTGACAGCGGATCTTCAGTCGACATAATTGATGAAGCAGACTACGAGAAGATTGGCAGTCCTACACTTTCAAAGTCCAGATCAAAATCTAGGTTAATACCATACGGAGGAAGTAACTCACTCAAGGTGCTAGGCACTTGTGTTTTGAATATTGAGACCAACAAAACATTTGATACCATCACTTTCCACGTCGTAAAAGGACGATACGGATCCCTAATAGGATACCCTACTGCGACAAGATTATCAATCCTTAAAGTATGTCAGGTACAGGAACAACTGAGAAATGTGGAGGATGAGGTCAAGTTTGGTCAGCTGTTTAAAGGCATTGGTAAGCTGAAGAACAAACAGATTAAATTGCATATCAATACAGACATTCCACCTGTTGCGCAAAGACACAGGAGGACACCATTCCATTTAAGAGAGAAGGTTGAGGTAGAAATCACCAAGCTTGTGAAGGGCGACATTATTGTGAAAGTCGATGGTGAACCTACACCATGGGTATCGCCCATAGTTACCCCACCTAAGAAAAACCCTGACGAGATCAGACTATGTGTTGATATGAGGGAGGCAAACAAAGCCATTATAAGGGAAAGACATGTTATGCCCACTATAGAGGAACTCATTCTTGACTTGAATGGAGCCGTCATATTCAGTAAACTAGATCTCAGGAGTGGATACCACCAATTGGAGCTTGAACCAGAATCGAGATATATAACTACATTCTCGACACATTTTGGAGTATACCGGTACAAACGGCTGAATTTCGGAATCTCCTCGGCGTCTGAAGTATTTCAGGAGACCATCAGACAGGTAATCCAAGGAATAGATGGAGCTAGAAATATATCTGATGATATCATTGTCTATGGCAGAGATAACAAAGATCATGATGAAGCTTTAAGAGCGACACTTCAGAGGCTTGCCGATTGCGGACTTACCCTAAACGGAAAGAAGTGCGAATTCCGAAAGGACAAAATAACATTCTTCGGTGTTGTGTTTAGCAAAGATGGGATTTCACCGGATCCAGAAAAAGTCAAAGCGGTTAATGATTTTGACCGACCAAAGAACGCGAAGGAGGTTCGAAAAAGGCGTGGGAAAAGGCGTTCGTAACTTTAAAGGGAAAGCTTTCGAGTGACACTGTTATGTCGTACTATGATCCGACGAAACCAGTTGAGGTCAGAGTGGATGCTAGTCCGATTGGTCTCGGTGCTATTCTCATGCAGGAGAAAACTGTGTTGTACGCTAGTCGCTCATTGACGCCTGTCGAGTCGCGATATAGTCAGGTGGAACGCGAAGCCTTAGCAGTTGTATGGGCTTGCGAACATTTTGACACTTATCTGAGAGGGTTGAACCATTTCAACATTATTACTGACCATAAGCCATTTGAGAAAATTTGGCAGAAACCATCACTAACAAGTTTGAGAATCGAGCGCTGGGGACTCAGATTACAGCCATACAAGTTTGACATACGATACGAGCCAGGTGAAAAGAACGTTGCAGACTACATGTCTCGTCATCCTAGGACAGGGAGTACTGACTCTTCCCAACAGGAAGTTGCTGAGTCATATGTGAATTTTGTGACGTCTGAATCTTTACCACGAGCTATTCATCTCGATGATGTGAAAGATGCAACTTCAAATAGTCCGACATTACAGAAAGCCATAGAGTTCGTGAGATATGGTAAATGGCACGAGCTGAAGCATGTGAATGAAGGAAACATTGATATCGAGGAGATCGCTGCGATTAAAAGTGTGAGAGATGAGCTCACTGTACATTCTGATAACGTGTTACTGCGTCGTCATCGTATTGTTTTGCCATACACACTGAGGAATCAAGCAATTAGTATCGCACATGAGGGACACCAGGAAATGGCAAAGACCAAAGCTTTTCTAAGATCTAAAGTCTGGTTTCCAAACATGGACAGCTGCGTGGAGGATGCAGTGAAGGATTGCATTGCTTGTCAAGTGCTGACACCAGAGTCAAAGACCATGGAACCTTTGCGCATGTCTGAACTTCCCTCTGGGCCTTGGGAGAATACTAATATAGACTTTTGTGGTCCTCTGCCCAGTGGTGAATATCTATTTGTAATGGTAGATGAGTACTCAAGGTATCCGATTGTGGAGATTGTGCGATCTGTGTCAGCCAATACTACTATTCCAGTTTTGGACAAAGTGCTGAGTATGTTCGGAACACCCAAAGTCATCAAAAGTGACAATGGAGCACCATTTAACTCTGATGCTTTTCACAAATATGCTGAAAACATGGGGTTTGAACATCGAAGGGTTACCCCTCATTGGCCGCGAGCAAATGCACAAGCGGAGGCATTTAACAAACCGTTGATGAAAATTGTTCGTGCAGCACACCTGGAAAACAAAAATTACAAGCAGGAAATGTTTAAGTTTCTGAGGCTGTACAGAGCTACACCTCATACCACGACTGGTTTCGCCCCGCATAGACTTATATTCTCCAGGGATCCTAAAACAAAACTACCAGTACCCAACATAAGTATGACATGTCCTACAGACCTACAAGTCAGAGAAAATGATAGTCGTGGAAAGTACATAATGAAGGAAAGGGCGAACGAAAAAAACAAAGCCCGTCCACGTGATATCTCTGTAGGAGATACTGTTTTAATGCAGAGAGACACAAAGGGCAACAAACTCTCTACACCATATAACACAGAAAAAAAATAGTCCTCGAGAAGAAAGGACCTATGGTTACAGTGACTGGAAATGTGACACGAAATGTCCCAAGGTTTAAACGGGTAAGGTCAGGCATTAAAGACCTCCCGTCCAATTATCCATTGGAAGAAGACATGGAGCTTGAGGAAATTTTGTGGCCTAACCCAGGCGTTCCTGTGGAGCAGTCTGTCGCTGGAAAAGACAATTGCAAGAGTCCTGTGAAAATTACTTATCAAGACACCCCACAGCCAAGAAGGAGCGGTAGAGTAAAGAAGCCGAATACGAAATATTCGAAAGACTTTATTCATTAAGATAAGTTACAAGTATTAGTTACTAGAGGATGACTCAACTGTGTTGGGGCACAATAATCCCCGTTGGCCATCAACAGGTCAAGAGACCTTATGTTTTCATATAGTTACACTCTCTGTTATTTAGTTGTTTACAGTTTAACATTCTTTATATAGTTAATTTGGTTAGCCAAATATTTCCATCTCTATGAAGCTGGAGTCTGTGAATTCTAGTCATTTTATTCATTCATTTCATATATGGACACAAAAAGACTTGAACTCTTAAAAATAATAATTGTGATAATATTTTATTACTAAAAAGGGGAGAAATGTGATGTCCATTCCGCATATTAGTATAACCTATTCCGGAATTTAGTATAACCCATTCCGTATTTTATATGTATAACCGGAAGTACCACATGGTAATAAAGTAACCAGCATGGCGAACAGACAAGTGTGATTGTTGTCATTGTTATCATCACAAATCATCCGGTGTTACACACCCCTAAAGAACCCCACAGTAATGGTGTAAAGTCAGTAACTTTTGTAACTGAAGAAAAATACTAAATCGTCTGCTCCTGTTTTTGATAGTTAAAAAAACTATTTGTCAGCGGCGGAATATCTTTAAAAAGGTATAATTTCAGTTTAAATTGTGTTATTGGGGGCGTTTCAGGTTTTTGTCTTTTTGTTGTGTTTGGCTCTCGCTGTGAAATGTTGTTTATCTAAATTGAAGGTCTGAAGTGAAGTTGATAGATAGCTAGGCGGACGAATATTAAGGCGTTATCGATGTAGAAAACGTTCGATAATTGTACCCTGTACGTATGTTTAGTTGTTACAGTTTGTCATCTCCGACACAGATGGACCACTGACGGGTGTGTGGGAAGGCTCAATGTAACACAACATGAAAGGCTACGTCTGGCATTGAGCTGGCCACAAGTAGGGAACAATATATTTTTCCTCTAAGATAAACCGAACAAGATTTGCATCCTATTTAAGTATTACGAACCAGGGTCATTTAAGGATGGCCTCCCCTATATGCAGTGTCGATTTGTTGGTGCATTCAATCAACATCCTACATGCATTAACAACCAGGGCCATTAAAGGACGGTATCCTACGTAAGTGATATATCTCTTTATATCAGTGGAACGCTTGACCTGCCTTTTATAGCGCTATTTTACTGAAAAGACACTGCCAGAGACACCGGACAATTAATGATAAATTTTCTGTTTTTCTTTTCTTATATTCTTCCTTATCTTAAAATATGGTTTCTCACTTTTTTTTGTTTTGTTAGTATCTTGCACCTATTTTGTTTGCATTCTTATTTGTTCATGCATCGCTTCGTTTACGGAGGAATAAAGATAAGAATGAATGAATACCACCCGGTCCAATTATACAATAACAAGCGAACCAGTCGTCCCACTACAATTTTCTTAATATAGACTATGTTGTGTCGCGGCAAGGTGGCAGATCCCAGAACCTTCCTCCCTGGGGAGAACGCTCAACTGAAGACCAAACGTGGAGCAGTGGCTAGACGCTAGGAAGGACAACGTCAGTTATGACGAAGACAAAACATGTGACCCCGCATTTAGCCGACTTCTACGTAGGGGGCATTATCTCTAGAACACCACACAGTTAAAAGTTTGTAATAGGGGAAGTGTTTGTTCGATTAAATTCCTAACAGTCAGGGTCATGCTAAGACAGCATCACATTTACACCTTTAGCGATGTGCATGTTATGGGAGACATCTGAAGTGTTGATTGAAATGTAATACTTTTGGCAGTGAGTTTTTTATATGAAGTTACAGAGTGGGAGTCTAAATAGCAAATAGAAGGTGTTATTTCTAGAACACCACACAAAGTCAAAATTTTGAATCTTTGTGCAAGTCATGTTTTGATTGGTATCCAGAAGATATATCACTACTTTTGCTTATTCAAGTAAATTTTCAACAGGCATTTGGTAACCTTTGAAAAACGAAAACCCTCGTATCAATGTAGATATTTATCATATGAAGACTGAGGTTTGAGACTGTCGTTTCCTATCATTCACAATTTTTTCTCTTGCTTAGCTTTTCAGCGCTATGGTGTGATATTTCTGTCATCTCAAATGGCATTACAGATCGCTAATTTTCTCAACAATGCCATGACGTCATAATATCCAAATGTGTTACCTCAATATAGTGTTGCATAGAATTTCATTTTGTAGTGATTGTGAATTAGTTAAATGGATCAAGCAAATATTGTTAGTTCGGAAAACACAATGCTTTTGTCCAGTAGCTAACTTGGTTTGCCAAACCAACAATATCGGCCCTCCGATAGATTCTTCAATATCCCTATCTTCAGGCTGCAGATTCTAATAGAAATTGGCAAACAGAGAAGCACTCGTGTTCTCATCATAGAATATCATATTTGTAAAAATTACATGTGCAACACACCACCTCCATTTTGGCCTTCGTTTGAGCGCTCGCCCCTGTCAGGAATACTCGTGGTTCTGTCACTATAGTCTTTAATAGTGGTAGTCTCTGTTCCTGTTTGGCGCTCAGCATAAAGGGAATTGAACGACTGGTTCGCCCGCTTTCAGTTTAATTTGACTGGGTTGGTGTGTGTTGCTTGGTATCATCGATGGTACACGAATGAACCAGTCTTCCAGACCACGCACTTTGTACTCCATACACACTAAACACCACATACAACATTGGAGGCCGTCCTTACATGGCCCTAGAAACAAACAAAAGTCTAAAGCGCCTATCTGATAATGTTCATCCAGCCAAGATGACAATGAGTTAAAATATGAAATGAGAAAAAGATGGATGTGAGTCTCCATATGTTGCTTTTATTTGTTTGTTTGATTTATTAACGTCCTATTTTCAGCTATGGTCATGTAAGGACGGCCTCCCATGTATGCCGTGTGTTGCGTGTATGTTGAACGAGGTGTGTGTCTGCGGTATATTCATGTTGTGTCTTTTTGTATAGTGGTACTGTTGCTCTTTTTATAGTGCTATATCACTGAAGCATGCCGCTGAAGACACCAAGCAACACACCCCACCCGGTCACATTATACTGACAACGGGCGAACCAGTCGTCCCACTCCCTGTATGCTGAGCGCTAAGCAGGAGCAGAAACTACCACTTTTATAGACTTTGGTGTGTCTCGGCGAATGTACTTTAACATTTGGTCAGGAATTTCTGTTATATGTTTCGTGTGAAAAGAGAGAAGTTTCAATCTAATATTGTGATGCATCTGACGATGAGTCCTGCACATTTGAGGAAATAAATTAACTGGAACTAGTCCAAAAGGCCAACCATGTTACATTATTAATATTAGCGATGAAAAGAACATTGGAGCAATTACGTATCCGGATTGGACTTACTTAGCACTCTATTTATATTGTAATGAGATGGTCAGTTCCGGTCCTAAACTACACACGACTGACTATTGTTGTTGCATTAACAATGAGGAAAGAGTATTGTGTTTGACCTTGTATTGTATTATTAGCACTGACCATCTAAGGAAACCTAATTTCTCCGTCACCGAGAAAATGTTCATAACGTTGTCCGTTCATTACTACGTTATGAGGAATGGCTGCTGGAGACTTGTGCATATCAAATGTTCGGTTCGTGTTTGTTATATCAAGGTATGAAAACTGCCAAATCCACACAAAAAAATTGTGTGGACATGCTTACTCTATATACATGAACGAAATTATAACTTAGCATTTTACGAAAATTTTCACTGATACATGCAAATCAAACGCAGTTATCTGTCTTAAAGCATTTTGTCTCCGCTAGACTATGCTGATACGAATTATTTAGGTCAGGCGACTATCATCTGACGCAGGATTCCCTCTTGTGATCAAAGGTATCAAGTAGTAGGTTGATTGGTTGGTAATGTCCGATTAACAGCTAATTCTTAATAGGATGGACTCCCTTATGTGTGCTGCGTGTTTTCTTCGCTTTTGTATTTTGGAAGAATTCATTATTTCGTGTTCTGTCTCCTTGTAATAGTAAAAACGTTAAAGAAAAAAAAATCCACTGAAGTATGAACCTTCGGCACTGCTAATGAGGGAATCGGTGTTTAACTGGTATGGAAAACAGTTTTGAAACGCTATTACCCAGAGTGTGTAATTCAAATCGTTCAAGATTCCATTGTTGTTGCTTCGAACGGAACATTATTGGTGTCGCCTTTAAATAACAATATCGCGCTTGAACAACCAATATCGAACTAACGATGTGTAGATTTGTTGTCCAATGCTAATCATGATAATAAATTCTATGGTAGACTAGAAATCAGCAATTTGCACTAAAAGGGCGTGAATTGTTTCCTGCAATTATTTGCAGACACTATTTTGGACATGCAAATTACCGGATCATTTTAATTAAAAAAAATTGACAAGAACGATAACTCTGAACTGTCGCTATATTCTAGGAGAAAAACACTGCTAATAAGCGATTTAAAACTTTGTTTGTTTGATTAATTAACGTCCTATTAACAGCTATGGTCATGTAAGGACGGCCTCCCATGTATGCGGTGTGTTGCGTGTATGTTGTACGAGGTGCGTGTTTTGGGAGACTGCGGTATATTCATGTTGTGTCTTCTTGTATAGTGGAACTGTTGCCCTTTTTATAGTGCTATATCACTGAAGCATGCCGCCGAAGACACCAAGCAACACACCCCACCCGGTCACATTATACTGACAACGGGCGAACCAGTCGTCCCACTCCCTGTATGCTGAACGCTAAGCAGGAGCAGAAACTACCACTTTTATAGACTTTGGTGTGTCTCGGCCAGGGGACAGAATCCAGAGCCTTCCTCACAGGGGCGAACGCTCAACTCAAGGCCAAAAGTGAGGCGGTGCCAAGGGAGGCTTTAGGAAAGATAAAGTTATTTTTCGATTTAAAACAATGGAAATGCTAATAGAATATTGAGTTATGGAAATGATGACTTTGGATACATATATTGGAGTGCATGTAAACTGTATCGGATACATATGCCAAAATTATTCTATAGGTGATATGTAGATAGAGAACATTCAATTGCTGCCATACTTAAGATACGATAGTGGAATATCTAATAAACGTTTCGTGAAATCCAATGCTTTATCATTTTTGCAATGTCAATTTCATGTTTTTGTAACTTCCATTGTCAGCTTTTAGTTCACTATGGATCGAAAAGACATATGAAACCTAGATTTTTTTGTCCTGGTCAAAACATACATCTAGCATAAAAACGATCAGCGAAGGTTTTAAAATAATTGTTTCTATGGCATTAGACTGTAAGTGTACGTGTATATATTTACATCAGCCTAATTAACGTACATATTTATATCAAAGTAATTTTATTTACGGTTCTAAGATATAATTTAGTTTGAGAATTGCAGGCTATCCTTTCTTAGTAATGATATTACAATGTAACACCAATACCTCCTCAAAGTAAAAATATAAATAAATAAAAAAACAATTAAAATTGCGGGGTTCCATCTAAAGAATACTTGTAGTAAGCTCTGACTTTATATTGACATAGTAAACCATTATTACCCTTCATTTACTTTATAAAACTATTTTTCTCTGGTTTCCATGGTAACGAATCAATACAGAGGTCGGAGTGAAGAATTCTACCTGCTTCGCCAAGCAGACCGGAAATCTAAGTGCAGAATCGCCTTGCTGCTAATGACAAATATAGCCTATCATACACGATTTCTGCATCAAAGGTTTTGGATACAAATTGCTTTTAACTTGTTGCGATGGCAATATCTCATCTATTCATTAATGGAACCACACATCTTAATCTCAAAGACTATCCACTCTATATGTCTTCATTTCTGGATTAGACCTATATATCGCAACCAAGTTTTGAGTCTAAATTTCTTGAAGATGATTCCGTACATTGTGGTAAAATCTTGAGGGAGGTATCCTATAAAATGTAAAACCCTGTAAAATGAATTAATGTGCACTACAGTTACCAAGGCAACGTATTACTAAACCTCTCATCAACGTTTTAATAAAGGTCAGTACTCGTCAAACAGCGAGGGAAAATGAGTTTACGGAGTATAATACATGTTTATTAGATCGATATTTTATAACCAGTGATTGGCGATAGGTATGCACTAACGAAAGATACTGTCGTTCTAGTTATTTAAGAGTATTGGAATTTTAGCGAAAAAGCCATTTTGAACCAGTTTGTTTGTTTGTTGTTTGTTTGATTTATTAACGTCCTATTAACAGCTATGGTCATGTAAGGACGGCCTCCCATGTATGCGGTGTGTTGCGTGTATGTTGTGCGAGGTGAGTGTACTGGAAGACTGCGGTATGTTCATGTTGTGTCTTCTTGTACAGTGGAACTGTTACCCTTTTTATAGTGCTATATCACTGAAGCATGCCGCCGAAGACGCCAAGCAACACACCCCACCCGGTCACATTATACTGACAACGGGCGAACCAGTCGTCCCACTCCCTGTATGATTTTGAACCAGATAACGCAGTGATGAATTCGCGCATCTTCATAATTGATATACTAAATTTATCCATAAATTACAATTAAAATTAAATTTCCAGACTGCTTGATAACATAAAATACGCTAAACGTAAGATTCTATTGATTTCCCAATGGGTTATTTTTTTTAATTTATACGCAACGTCGACGTCTCTATTGTGACGTCATGATTATTCATTCTAGGATTTTGTCTTCATATACTAAAAATCTGCCAATCAGAGAGTTGGATTTAGTATGAAAACAAATAAAAAATAAATTTTTACAACATTAACTAAAGTACACTTTATATATATATATATATATATATATTGGGAAGTGCCCATCTCGGTCGATATCATGTGAAGTAACCTACAAAAATAAGAAACATATCTAAAAGTAAAAAAAAAAAGTAACAGTCGACATCACAAAACATCCCGCAACTCCCAATCTGCTCTGATGAACGTCACAATTTTAGAAGTGTAATGGTAAATCAATGTTGGCCATATACCGTCTAGAAAGTCAAATCACGTACGAGCAGGGAAATGAGATGTGTTCTACCATCAACATAATGCCAGTCCTTATCGGGCAACAGTAACTCTTTTGTACTTCTCTTTGTTCGACTTGCAATACTACAAAGAAATTGACACTGTCGTTCCCGACATTAAAAATGCTCCAGTTTTAGTCAAATGGCTATATTTTCTTTCATGATGTATAATTAATTAAACATATAATTGTGTGTGTGTGTCAAGCTTCTAAACCACTTACATGCAGGTAGGGCGTTAGAATCGTACCTGCTGCCCCTATTGCATGATCGTAAAAGGCGACTAAATTTAGGATCTTATCTTTTCTCTTCTTCCTAACTGACTTTATCTTTCCAAATGCCTCCCTTGGCACCGCCTCACTTTTGGCCTTGAGTTGAGCGTTCGCCTCTGTGAGGAAGGCTCTGGGTTCTGTCCCCTGGCCGAGACACACCAAAGTCTATAAAAGTGGTAGTTTCTGCTCCTGCTTAGCGTTCAGCATACAGGGAGTGGGACGACTGGTTCGCCCGTTGTCAGTATAATGTGACCGGGTGGGGTGTGTTGCTTGGTGTCTTCGGCGGCATGCTTCAGTGATATAGCACTATAAAAAGGGCAACAGTTCCACTATACAAGAAGACACAACATGAACATACAGCAGTCTCCCAGTACACTCACCTCGCACAACATACACGCAACACACCGCATACATGGGAGGCCGTCCTTACATGACCATAGCTGTTAATAGGACGTTAATAAATCAAACAAACAAACAAACAATTCAAGTTAAGTCAGCTTATGAGAAGGAATTATCAGACGGAAGAGTTACTATGATATATAAAAAACTATATATGATACTAAGTGGGCAATCAGTTAAGCAGGAATGCTGAGATTCTAATAATATACGTAGTTGACCTGGAGGTACATGTTATGATCTCGTATTTTATCTACTTCCTATCTGACTGTCTTCTCTAACGTCTCCCTTGACAACGCCTCATTTTTGGTCGCCCCTGTGAGGTAGGCTCTACCATGTGCTGTCTCTTGGATACACACAATAGCTTACTTCTGCTTAGCTCTTGTCTTTTCTCTACTTCCTAACTGACTTTATCCTTCCTAATGCCTCCCTTGGCACCGTCTCAATTAAAAGAATTTTGGGCTTGTGTTGAGCGTTCGTCCCTTTGAGGAAGGCTCTGGGTTCTGTCCCTTGGCCGAGACCCACCAAAGTCTATAAAAGTGGTAGTTTCTGCTCCTGCTTAGCGCTCAGCATACAGGGAGTGGGACGACTGGTTCACCCGTTATCAGTATAATGTGACCGGGTGGGGTGTGTTGCTTGGTGTCTTCGGTGGCATGCTTCAGTGATATAGCACTATAAAAAGGGCAACAGTTTAACTATACAAGAAGACACAACATGAATTTACCGCAGTTTCTCAAACACACACCTCGCACAACATTCATGCAACACACCGGCCAGGGGACAGAACCCAGAGCCTTCTTCACAGGGGCGAACGCTCAACTCAAGGCCAAAAGTGAGGCGGTGCCAAGGGAGGCATTAGGAAAGATAAAGTCAGTTAGAAAGAAAAGATAAAATCCTAAATTTAGTCGCCTTTTACGATCATGCAATAGGGGCAACAGGTACAATTCTAACACCCTACCTGCAGGGCACAAAGAACGTTTGCACTACGTTGATCTAATAAAATAAAATGAGTGGGCAGGTATAAGGAATATTAGGATACTGGTGTTATTCTGAGTCGACAATAGGATTTGTAGGAATGCTGTAAGTCTGGTATAAATAAGAAAAGAGGATTCGGAATTACGAGCTCTATATTTCATGCTGATTACCCTTGTTAGCAAAATATGAAATGTGACACTCAGAATCCTGTACTATGCTTGTATTTGTCTTTGAACTGTAAATGTTCTATTAGCAATGTTTCTATACGCATAGCATAAGACACATGCTGATATACAAACACCGATTCAAAATAAAAGTTCGAATTTTTTATTGTCTTCGGCATGACAGCAATACATTTTGAGGCAAATAGTATGCAAAAAGTATATTACAAAGTGAAAAAAGATGACATAGCATCGCTAACTTCACGCATTACAATAGAAAAATATTTGATTCACAGATTTGTGTCGCCTTAATCTCCGACAATTGATTAATTGATTCAATCATTCGTAATCTCTGATAGCTTGTATTACAATCAAACTATTCCAAATCACATTTTTTCTTGTTTTTAGAGGTTTTATCCTTTTCTTCAATTTTTCTGTGTATTTATTTTTTCAGTGAGTATTATGAATTCCCACCACCCTCATCCCACCAAAATTTTCTGCAAGCACTGTGTATCAAATACACAATTATATGATTCTAGCAATTGCCGTAGGATGTGCATTACATACACTTTCTATGAAATGTTTACTCGTCTCAACAATAACACAACCGGTGCATGTAAAGATAAGAAAAAACAAGCAATAAAATAAATTGTTGATTTATTACACTTTTTTTAATTGTATCAATTTCAGGACATAAAAACATATGTCTATGAAGTAGTGTTACCTGGTAGTGTCTCGTTTGTCGGCACACACTGGCAGTTACCCAGCACCGCCAGATAGTGATGGCGGGACATCTATATAGTTGTTCCAGTCGGACAGGGCCGAGAACACTAAACAATAGACGTCCTAGTGATTGTCTATATCTAGGAATATTATTACGTATCATAAAGTTACACAATGCTTAACATAAAGAAAGATAGTTTGTAAATGGTTTGAGATAGAGCGTAGTAGTGGGTTCGTTAATTTCTGGAGTGGTAAGTAAACCGTCCTGTGTGTCTACTTCAAAGGGAATAAAATGTTATTTTGCCAAGACAACGAATCTACAGTACAAATAAAAGTACATATGTGTCCATACATCGAATATTATTGACATGATAATACCATGTTTTGATTAGCTACTTGAATATTTTGTTTTCATCGATAGTTTAATACCTCAATGTTCCCACATTTCGTACAAGTACGATTGTTAATCTAAACGCAGTTGGCGTTCACCTATGCATGAACTGTCATCCGCTTAATTTGACGTCATTATCATTGCATTTACATTTTCAGTGCAACCCCACTACATGTATATAGCCGCCTTGCCGTTCACCAGTGCATGGACTGCCGCTTATTTTGACGTCCGTTACAAAGGTCGTGTCAGTGATACTGAAACTGTTCCGTCCTTGTCGATAATTATAGATGTAAAATCTCTTGGGATTTGATCATAACTTTGTTATCAAATGTAATATAAAGTAATAAACATTGAACTGCATACTGTTGATAATTTTGCTCTTCATTTGATATTCTGCTATCCAGTTGTCATTCATTTAAGGATTAGCTGGCATATATTTTATGATATGGAAATATAACACAAAAATCTGAGTGTACTCCAAATAATGATGACAGTACACTCAATTTTTTGTGTTATATCTACATAAAATAACAAATTTATTCAAATTAATCATTATAATTCAATTTACCCAAGATAATATCTTCAATGTTTAAACTCTTTTTTTTATTAAACCGTTACGCCGTTATCTCAGCCATTCAGAAACGACGTTATAAACGGAAACTACCATTTTCCTCACAATGGGCTGATATTGTTTAAGCGAATGAAAGTGTTCGTTACAAGCAAAATTGAATAATACTCCCATAACTGCCAACTGAATGTATTGACTATTGTAAATGTTTTTTTTTTATATATTTCTTTTAATTTTATATTTTAATATATTAAAACCTTTCCAAACCAATTTAATTTCACAATTTTCTGTCCTGAAAGTAAACTATGGCGCGAGAATTAATTTTACATTTTCAATTTACATTAGAAATGAATGCGAAACTCAATCGAACGCGATAATAAGTTTATTTGCAGTAATACGCCCTATATTGGACCTTACAATATTCATATGGACATGATATACATGTATGTAAAGTTCTTCGAATTGACCTGGTATAACATATATAGAGAATACACGGTTAGTATCTTACAATACAAGGTTTATTTTGGTGCGAGACTTAGGAAAGCCGAGATGACGAGGCTTTGCCGAGTCATCTCGGCTTTCCGTGTCGAGCACCAAAATAAACCTTGTATTGCAAGATACTAACCGTGTATTCTGTTTATCCTGCAACCATTATGGCTTTCAAAACGATAGCAAATTGACAGTTCCTTACTTTGTTTCGCTCGAAGCGAGACGCTTTTTTGATGCGGAGGTAAAGATTCATTCACTTAACCGAATGAGAGTGTACTCCTTTTTACTGCCGTGGGAAATAAATAAGCGCATTCATAAACAGTAACCGTAATTCTATTCAGGGTGATATATCACTGAAAGGAAATGAAAATACTCAAATAACAACCAATACCCATTAAAGAATTACTTAACAATACATACCTTTGTCATGAGCCAAGAAAAAGACGACACCGCCATACGAGATTTTCGATATCGTAAAAATGACGTCATTTCGATAAATGTGACGTCACGTTTTAGCGGGACTGAATGACGTTTCATTCACCGGAAGGTTCAAGTTCTGGGTCAAGTTAGAAAAAGTTCCGTCAGATATGGAACAAATTCACGTGATCGTATTGACGGATACAGCATATCGTATTGACGGATAAAGCACAAGTTTATCCGGCAGTAGTTATCGGTCAGTTTGTGGGACAGTTGCAGGATAAACATGCTTATCACATCATACGCCTGATATCCAGTGATTTCGCCCGTGTAATATTTTTGCGTATGTCACTAGTGTAATATGACCTGAAGCGATTTTCATTGGCTGGAAATTCCTTGTGACGTCAGACAGAAACAATAAAATGACGTCAGTATAAATGACGTGACGTCAGGATTACGACGACGGCGGGACAAAATGGCGGTCTCTGCTGGATTTTCGGAATACATTTTGACGTGAAATTCTTCGCTATGTAGGTTTTTGTAGTTATGAGATTTTATGAAACTCGTCTCGAAGTTTTAATTTTTACTCGCCAAGCAAAAAGTTCGATACAGCGTGAAATTCGATTCATGGGAGTTCGAATCATCGAAGTTTGACTGTATGTTATGTAACTGCATGTGTGTTAAGTTCCTCTAAACAACTTAGTATAACATACATGTATGTACATTTCCTCCAATCGACCTAGTATAGCATATACATGTATGTGCAGTTCCTCCAATCGACCTAGTATAACATATATGTATGTAAAGTTGCTTCAATCGACATTGTATAACATATGCATGTAAGTAAAGTTCCATCAATCGACCTAGTATAACATATACATGTAAGTTCTTCCAATCGACCTAATACAGTGAACTATATTCACTCTCGTGTCATTCTATAATCTTCGAGTGGAGTAGAATTTATGGAATGTTAAGATCTCCAACGTTGAAGTAACTCTGACGGTTAAATCTCGCCCAGATTACTCTAAGAAAATATCGACTATAACGGTACACATCAGAATACGTACCGTTTTTATAGTTTATCGACTTTCCGGGACACGCAAGGTACACAGTAGCATCTACATGCAGCGAGACCGTGCATTTTGGACGACTGGGGACACCTTTACGGTTCGTATGGGGGATGTGGTCTTTGAGATTGACCAGGTGAAATGAAGCTTTGTGCAGTAAAGGACTTTGACACCCATTTAAGTTTTGGTTAGTTTTAATCAGCCGGGATTGTGAGAATGTCCTCACGGAGTACGGTAAAGCGGGTGACTTACAGGTAAATCGTAGCGGAGATACCATATCTATGCCAATCACTGTTTAAGATGGATTTTGTTACCGACTTGATAATGGTTGAATAAATCTCTTGCATTATTTATCGGGATTGACATTTTACATTGCATACCACGCAGGTCAGTTATCTCCTCAGTTAAGTCAATAGCTCGTTTCATTGTACTTGTGTATAAGGCTAGGAATGGGCATCTATTAGCATTTGTACGCGGTAGTGATGGTGTTGGTGGTGGTGGCGATTGTGGTGGTGGTGATGATGAGGATGAGCTGATATGAAATGAGGATGAGGATGCATGAACGAATCTACATAACGACAGAAAGTGTTTTTCATTTGACTTTGAATTTCTTAAAGGGCAATTTAGTAAAGAGTGCATTAAAATAAGCTTATATATTGGAAACACACCAGTTCTAATGGAAGTCAGATTAGTTGGTTTTATTGTAATAGGATAGAAAAGTTCACTGTGCTGAAATGTGTGTGAACTGTTCAAACCCGCTCGCTGTCCGCCATTACACATTGTGATCGGACGTCTTGTATGCCGAACCTTGGGTACAGCGTACATATTGTACCTGCTATACCATTTGGAATGTAATGGTATCAATTAAAATACTTCACAATGTCGTGGACTTTGTCCATATATTTGTTGTATGTTTCATAAGGAATGTGGACCATTACAATTATGCCACGTTTTGCTTCATGGAAGCCTCACTGAATTGTCCATTTAAAAATACCTTCACTTGTATTTCATTTCCTTGGATATATTTTTGTTTAGCTGCGGATAGTACATCCTCCAACCCTCTATAGAAGTCAATTTCGTGGCAACATTTTGTTTTTACCGTGCTGATTCATATTCTTTATCAATTTGATAATTTTGAAGAGTTTAGCGTTAATGCTGAACTTACCATCACTTTCAGAACAATTTATAAAATTGTAATAAAAATTTGACACACTTAACACTGGTCGTTATGTGTGTCGGCGACTTCCGCGGAGATGAGGATTATCAACGAATTTACATTGTAAACATATACTACGATGGAAATGTTGCATTCGTTTTTATTTTAACTTTATCTTAGGCCATCGATGTGTCCCGTGGATATATTGACGTTTATATTGTTATAAATGTTACTTTTAGTGTCAGAAATGTACTGAGGCTTTACCTGTTTTGATGTATATCAATTAAGCTGTGTTTAATATTTTGTAACTTAACCATATTTACAAATTTCGTGAATTTCTTTTAGGTGTTCTGTAGTTTTATCGTTTTATTCTTTTCCAGACGAATGTCCACCGCTGTTGTCTCGCCACCGGGGCACCACACGTAAGTACAAGTGCACTACTTAAAAAAATTATAGACTGCTCGATTTATTTATGAAAATATCCTATCCAACAAAAGTATGAATGTGCAATTTATACTACATAACTTTGCGATTTAAAAGAATGTTTTTGAATGTGTATAGTGGTTTTACTGACATTTTCATATTGACAGAACGCAATCACAACTCTTAGTCAACTATTAATAACTGTTTATTAATTAACGGATTACACATATGTGTTCTGAATATTTTGAATTCCTTACTTACATAGTACTCTAGCTACATACATTTATAATTACATATAGTCTGTACTGGCATTGTTACCGACTTTTTTGACGAATTGACAACCTATCCATGTGTTGAACCAGAAAAGATTTATCAAAGGGGGAAGCGAGATAACTCGTAAAATCTACAGTGTTTCAGCTGTGTTTGTAGTGTGTAAGAGTTGCCTTTCCTTAATTGTACTGTAGCTAGACACATGTCCATTGTCGTATTTGGCCCACGTACGAAAATATTTTTCAGGATAACGAAAATGTTTTATATGGCGGCCGCCAAATAATTATCTGGCGGCCGCCAATCTAAGTCTTTTTATCCAAAATGCAAAATCCAATATAGTGTATTTCAAAACGCTCTAATATATTAATGATTATCTCTTTACATGATATGCAATTAGGAGGGAAACTTGGGACATGGGTGGTTCCGGACAAATCACTCCATTTACGCAATGATGACGGAAGTGATGGTGTAGTATCTTTTTGAGTTTTTCTTGGCTTATATATACTTTTGTATATTTGGTGATTTGGTGGATATTGATTTGGACAACGACAGCCGAGTGGTTAAGATGTTTGGTGTTTGGATTAGAAAAAAATAGTGTTACGACATAATACTATGTTACTACTTTTCCATCCGCGATATTCCAGGGGTTACTATCACTATAATACGTCATAGTAACCCCTGGAGTATCGAGAATGCTACCACTCCAACTCAGGTTTAAGAGTTCAGCCCCCCCCCCCCCCTCCTAAACTCAGGTTTAAGAGTTCAGCCCCCCCCTCCTAAATCAGACACATCATGAAATGGATGTTAATTTCTGACGCAGAATAATGTAAACGTGAACTCGTCATGGTTTAGGTATGAAATAAAGCATGCTTTAATTGTAACGTCTGGTATTCTGCATTTGTACATTACAAAGTTATCTACCTTTGCCGATAGGTATTAGTTGTTGCATTATACTTTTTTAATAACTCGATATTGTTTATAAAAAACGACGAACTTTTTACTCGCAAAATAATGACGTCGCAATCCTATACCTACTCGCAAGAAAAGATAAATCCGTCATAAGCAAAGACGGAATTCGTTGGTTTTAAAACGTCATTTGCGAAACAGGTGTGTTGTTAATGTACAGAGTTTGTGTAAAACATATTGCGATCAACCGCGGTAGTCTTGTTTAGTTATTTTGGGTAAAACAATGATCTTACATGTTCATGTTAACAGTGAATTTTCACCAAATAAAATTATATAGTGATAAGACAGTAGATACAGAAGCCTCTGGGATATCACATATGATTGACTATATGTTCCGAAAGTAATGTATTGACCACGTCTTCCACTAAACCAGGGCACCGCCTACATACTAAATCATGGGTCAGGTTTCATCAAAAGAAATATCATTCATATGTACGCCGGTCGGTTTTTATGGACAAAGGAGGCCGGTATAGACCTAGAAATGATCTCAGCCTGGTCAGATTGAGTGCTTCATAGGACCGCTGTATATAAGCCTGTACATATCAATTAAGTTAACTCCAGTATAATTTCCGTTCGTTTAACAAACCAAGAATCAGTTTAAACAATTTAAAGACTACAAATAAAACCTCCATTCAATGTTGAATTCCATAGTGTATTTCTCAGGAAGTTGACTGCGAGGACGATAACATGGATTCAGTATACATATTTATCTTCCGCATAAATCAATGCGATTTTTTTATTCAATCCTGATTTTGCTCTGCCGCCACTGTGGGCAAAGCTACGGGTTGCTTTCATGTAGGGAAGAAATAGATGGTTTACATGCAAATCCGATTAAGAATTGCCCTCTGATTTAATGTTTTATATATTTAGCTTCCATATCACCAGTCATACATCGGCCGTTTGATTGTGTTTAAAGAATTTCCTAACCAAAACATCCACAATTCATTGAATTTCGTGATCGGTATGCTTTGAAGCTATTTATATCGCCGATCAATGAAAATCCATGAAAATAGCGTGCAGTGTTGTCCACGTTTTCAGAGTTTAGACACAGGTAAACAAAATTCTGTTCTGTCATGGATTTCATAGAATTACTTTACTGGTTGTTAAAAAATGATTATGTTTAATGAATTAACTCCCTATTTGTGTCAAAGACAAGCAATGTTTTCAAATGATTGAAAGTTGATTATAATAAGGCAAAAGAAATAATATGTCTGTTTAGTGTTACCCGATCGACCGACAGCAGATTACTTACTAGAGTTTTAACCTCTGAATGATCGCGAGGCAATTTGACAAGAATATGGTCAACAACATTAAAGAGTTTCACACTTCAATCCCAGAGTGCATTGCGCAACCTGAATATTTGTAACAAGTTTCCTTTGGCGACGTTTCGAAGGACAAGGAACCAGTGTTGCTCACCCATATCCGGTGAGAAAACACAGGGAATTAGTAAGACACATACAAGGTCTACAATTTTTCTCGAAGCAAAAGTGCAAACTTAAGATTTTCTCCTTATGTTACTTATGTGAGATGATCATGTTTTACTGAAAAGTTTGTTTCGAGAAGTCGGGACCTGGATTATTGCATAAACCGTTTTATAGATTCTAAAAGTTTACCTTTGTGCTGACTGTGATTTTATGTAGATAATATGCACATAGGATCATTTAATCTCAATAGTTTTGAAATTTCAGTGTGTGATATTTTATTTTCTATCTGTCTATACTTTTATCTCTTTCGATAAACCGTAGATCACGTCAAGAGTTTTGTTGTTGGTGTAAGTGAAAGTCATTTTTCTGAAAATATAAATTTTCAATGAAAATTATTTCTGTTCGTAAAGCATGTCTTAATAGTTAAATAATATTTCAGATCGTTTAAGGAAAAATAATGTTTCAGTTTCAAGACACGTTGTTTTTTTTTTTTTTTTTTTTTGGTTGTTAGAAAATGTCGGTAGTTGTTCCAAAATGGCTGACAGCATCACGAGCTAGGCATGACACTCATTGATCGAAATTTGGTATTGACGCAGTGTCCCTCAAGCTCCGGACGAAACAAGTCTTTTTTGGCCACGCCGACGCACTACTTCCAATCGATCCACCGTTCCTCTCGGCAAATTGTCAACATGTAGTCGATACAAATATTTCGGCTTATTTTGGGAATTTACTTTGGGTTTAACATCAAAGTCGACAGCATTGCCTACATTCGCAAAATTGTTTAGCGTAGGGGCTAATCCACTTGTTGTAATAGCAATGTATTGTTTAACGTATGGGTGAATCATCTTGTTGTAACGGTATGTCTAGCTGTTGGTTAACGTCTAGGCGTAGATGTATGATGTAACAGCTCGCCCTTTGATTAAGGTATGGGTGAAAACAACGGGTTTACCACCACACACATTGCTTTTATATATAGATATGACTAAATGATATATTTATATCTATTGTAAGAGCATGCATACGAGTGGATGCTATTTGTGAACAAGTTGGTGAATCCGCATGTTGACATAGCACGGCTATTTGTGAACAAGTTGGCGAATCCACATGTTGACATAATACGGCTATTTATGAACAAGTTGGTGAATCCACATGTTGACATAGTACGGCTATTTGTGAACAAGTTGGTGAATCCACATGTTGACATAGCACGGCTATTTGTGAACAAGTTGGTGAATCAACATGTTGACATAGTACGGCTACTTGTAAACAAGTTGGTAAATCCGCATGTTGACATAGCACGGCTATTTGTGAACAAGTTGGTAAATCCGTATGTTGACATAGTACGGCTATTTGTGAACAAGTTGGTGAATCAACATGTTGACAGCACGGCTATTTGTGAACAAGTTGGTAAATCCGTATGTTGACATAGTACGGCTATTTGTGAACAAGTTGGTGAATCCACATGTTGACATAGCACGGCTAATTGTGAACAAGTTGGTGAATCAGCATGTTGACATAGCACGGCTATTTGTGAACAAGTTGGTAAATCCGTATGTTGACATAGTACGGCTATTTGTGAACAAGTTGGTGAATCCGTATGTTGGCATAGCACGGCTATTTGTGAACAAGTTGGTGAATGTATACAAGTTGGTTAATCCGCATGTTGACATAGTACGGCTATTTGTGAACAAGTTGGTGAATCCACATGTTGACATAGCACGGCTATTTGTGAACAAGTTGGTAAATCCGTATATTGACATAGCACGGCTATTTGTGAACAAGTTGGTAAATCCGTATGTTGACAAAGCACGGCTATTTGTGAACAAGTTGGTAAATCCGTATATTGACATAGCACGGCTATTTGTGAACAAGTTGGTAAATCCGCATGTTGACATAATACGGCTATCTGTGAACAAGTTGGTGAATCAACATGTTGACATAGTACGACTATTTGTGAACAAGTTGGTGAATCCATATGTTGACATAGTACGGCTATTTGTGAACAAAATGGTGAATCAACATGTTGACATAGTACGGCTATTTGTGAACAAGTTGGTGAATCAACATGTTGACATAGTACGGCTATTTGTGAACAAGTTGGTGAATCAACATGTTGACATAGTACGGCTATCTGTGAACAAGTTGGTGAATCAACATGTTGACATAGTACGGCTATTTGTGAACAAGTTGGTGAATCCATATGTTGACATAGTACGGCTATTTGTGAACAAAATGGTGAATCAACATGTTGACATAATACGGCTATTTGTGAACAAGTTTGTGAATCCATATGTTGACATAGTACGGCTATTTGTGAACAAGTTGGTGAATCCATATGTTGACATAGTACGACTACTTGTAAACAAGTTGGTAAATCCGCATGTTGACATAGCACGGCTATTTGTGAACAAGTTGGTAAATCCGTATGTTGACATAGCACGGCTATTTGTGAACAAGTTGGTAAATCCACATGTTGACATAGTACGGCTATTTGTGAACAAGTTGGTAAATCCACATGTTGACATAATACGGCTATTTGTGAACAAGTTGGTGAATTCACATGTTGACATAGCACGGCTTTTTGTGAACAAGTTGGTGAATCCACATGTTGACATAGCACGGCTATTTGTGAACAAGTTGGTGAATCAACATGTTGACATAGTACGGCTATTTGTGAACAAGTTGTCGAATTCGCATGTTGACATAGCACGGCTATTTGTGAACAAGTTGGTAAATCCGCATGTTGACATAGTACGGCTATTTGTGAACAAGTTGGTAAATCCACATGTTGACATAATACGGCTATTTGTGAACAAGTTGGTGAATCCATATGTTGACATAGCACGGCTACTTGTAAACAAGTTTGTAAATCCGCATGTTGACATAGTACGGCTATTTGTGAACAAGCTGGTGAATCCACATAGTGACATAGTACGGCTGTCTGTATACAAGTTGGTGAATCAACATGTTGACATAGTACGGCTATTTGTGAACAAGCTGGTGAATCCACATGTCAATGTAGTACGGCTATTTGTGAACAAGTTGGTAGATCCGCATGTTGACATAGTACGGCTATTTGTGAACAAGTTGGTAAATCCACATGTTGACATAATACGGCTATTTGTGAACAAGTTGGTGAATCCATATGTTGACATAGCACGGCTACTTGTAAACAAGTTTGTAAATCCGCATGTTGACATAGTACGGCTATTTGTGAAAAAGTTGGTGAATCCACATAGTGACATAGTACGGCTGTCTGTATACAAGTTGGTGAATCAACATGTTGACATAGTACGGCTATTTGTGAACAAGCTGGTGAATCCACATGTCAATGTAGTACGGCTATTTGTGAACAAGTTGGTAAATCCGTATGTTGACATAGTACGGCTATTTGTGAACAAGTTGGGGAATCCACATGTTGACATAGTACGGCTATTTGTGAACAAGTTGGTGAATCCACATGTTGACATAGCACGGCTATTTGTGAACAAGTTGGTGAATCAACATGTTGACATAGTACGGTTATTTGTGAACAAGTTGTCGAATCCACATGTTGACATAGCACGGCTACTTGTTAACAAGTTCGTGAATCCATATGTTGACATAGTACGGCTATTTGTGAACAAGTTGGTGAATCAACATGTTGATATAATACGGCTATTTGTGAACAAGTTGGTGAATCCACATGTTGACATAGCACGGCTGTCTGTATACAAGTTGGCGAATTCGCATGTTGACATAGCACGGCTATTTGTAAACAAGTTGGTAAATCAACATGTTGATATAGTACGGCTATTTGTGACCAAGTTGGTGAATCCACGTGTTGACATAGCACGGCTGTCTGTATACAAGTTAGCGAATTCGCATGTTGACATAGCACGGCTACTTGTAAACAAGTTGGTGAATCCATATGTTGACATAGTACGGCTATTTGTGAACAAGTTGGTGAATCCACATGTTGACATAGCACGGCTTTTTGTGAACAAGTTGGTGAATCCATATGTTGACATAGTACGGCTATTTGTGAACAAGTTAGTGAATCAACATGTCGACATAATACGGCTATTTGTGAGCAAGTTGGTAAATCCGCATGTTGACATAGTACGGCTATTTGTGAACAAGTTGGTGAATCAACATGTTGACATAGCACGGCTATTTGTGATCAAGCTGGTGAATCCACATGTCAATGTAGTACGGCTATTTGTTAACAAGTTGGTAAATGTATACAAGTTGGCAAATTCGCATGTTGACATAGCACGGCTATTTGTGATCAAGCTGGTAAATCCGCATGTTGAGGTAGTACGGCTATTTGTGAACAAGTTGGTAAATCCGCATGTTGAGGTAGTACGGCTATTTGTGAACAAGTTGGTGAATCCATATGTTGGCATAGCACGGCTGTCTGTATACAAGTTGGCGAATTCGCATGTTGACATAGTACGGCTATTTGTGAACAAGTTGGCGAATCGACATGTTGACATAGTACGGCTATTTGTGAACAAGTTGGTGAATCAACATGTTGACATAGCACGGCTATTTGTGATCAAGCTGGTGAATCCACATGTCAATGTAGTACGGCTATTTGTTAACAAGTTGGTAAATGTATACAAGTTGGCAAATTGCATGTTGACATAGCACGGCTATTTGTGAACAAGTTAGTAAATCCGCATGTTGAGGTAGTATGGATATTTGTGAACAAGTTGATTAACTCATGTGTTGAGGTAGTACGGCTATTTGTGAACAAGTTGGTAAATCCGCATGTTGAGGTAGTACGGCTATTTGTGAACAAGTTGATAAACCCATGTGTTGAGGTAGTACGGCTATTTGTGAACAAGTTGATTAACTCATGTGTTGAGGTAGCACGGCTATTTGTGAACAAGTTGGTAAATCCGTATATTGACATAGCACGGCTATTTGTGAACAAGTTGGTAAATCCGTATGTTGACAAAGCACGGCTATTTGTGAACAAGTTGGTAAATTCGTATATTGACATAGCACGGCTATTTATGAACAAGTTGGTAAATCCGCATGTTGACATAATACGGCTATCTGTGAACAAGTTGGTGAATCAACATGTTGACATAGTACGGCTATTTGTGAACAAGTTGGTGAATCCATATGTTGACATAGTACGGCTATTTGTGAACAAAATGGTGAATCAACATGTTGACATAGTACGGCTATTTGTGAACAAGTTGGTGAATCAACATGTTGACATAGTACGGCTATTTGTGAACAAGTTGGTGAATCAACATGTTGACATAGTACGGCTATCTGTGAACAAGTTGGTGAATCAACATGTTGACATAGTACGGCTATTTGTGAACAAGTTGGTGAATCCATATGTTGACATAGTACGGCTATTTGTGAACAAAATGGTGAATCAACATGTTGACATAATACGGCTATTTGTGAACAAGTTTGTGAATCCATATGTTGACATAGTACGGCTATTTGTGAACAAGTTGGTGAATCCATATGTTGACATAGTACGACTACTTGTAAACAAGTTGGTAAATCCGCATGTTGACATAGCACGGCTATTTGTGAACAAGTTGGTAAATCCGTATGTTGACATAGCACGGCTATTTGTGAACAAGTTGGTAAATCCGCATGTTGACATAGTACGGCTATTTGTGAACAAGTTGGTAAATCCACATGTTGACATAATACGGCTATTTGTGAACAAGTTGGTGAATTCACATGTTGACATAGCACGGCTTTTTGTGAACAAGTTGGTGAATCCACATGTTGACATAGCACGGCTATTTGTGAACAAGTTGGTGAATCAACATGTTGACATAGTACGGCTATTTGTGAACAAGTTGGCGGATTCGCATGTTGACATAGCACGGCTATTTGTGAACAAGTTGGTAAATCCGCATGTTGACATAGTACGGCTATTTGTGAACAAGTTGGTAAATCCACATGTTGACATAATACGGCTATTTGTGAACAAGTTGGTGAATCCATATGTTGACATAGCACGGCTACTTGTAAACAAGTTTGTAAATCCGCATGTTGACATAGTACGGCTATTTGTGAAAAAGTTGGTGAATCCACATAGTGACATAGTACGGCTGTCTGTATACAAGTTGGTGAATCAACATGTTGACATAGTACGGCTATTTGTGAACAAGCTGGTGAATCCACATGTCAATGTAGTACGGCTATTTGTGAACAAGTTGGTAGATCCGCATGTTGACATAGTACGGCTATTTGTGAACAAGTTGGTAAATCCACATGTTGACATAATACGGCTATTTGTGAACAAGTTGGTGAATCCATATGTTGACATAGCACGGCTACTTGTAAACAAGTTTGTAAATCCGCATGTTGACATAGTACGGCTATTTGTGAAAAAGTTGGTGAATCCACATAGTGACATAGTACGGCTGTCTGTATACAAGTTGGTGAATCAACATGTTGACATAGTACGGCTATTTATGAACAAGCTGGTGAATCCACATGTCAATGTAGTACGGCTATTTGTGAACAAGTTGGTAAATCCGTATGTTGACATAGTACTGCTATTTGTGAACAAGTTGGGGAATCCACATGTTGACATAGTACGGCTATTTGTGAACAAGTTGGTGAATCCACATGTTGACATAGCACGACTATTTGTGAACAAGTTGGTGAATCAACATGTTGACATAGTACGGTTATTTGTGAACAAGTTGTCGAATCCACATGTTGACATAGCACGGCTACATGTTGACATAGCACGGCTACTTGTTAACAAGTTGGTGAATCCATATGTTGACATAGTACGGCTATTTGTGAACAAGTTGGTGAATCAACATGTTGATATAATACGGCTATTTGTGAACAAGTTGGTGAATCCACATGTTGACATAGCACGGCTGTCTGTATACAAGTTGGCGAATTCGCATGTTGACATAGCACGGCTATTTGTAAACAAGTTGGTAAATCAACATGTTGATATAGTACGGCTATTTGTGAACAAGTTGGTGAATCCACGTGTTGACATAGCACGGCTGTCTGTATACAAGTTAGCGAATTCGCATGTTGACATAGCACGGCTACTTGTAAACAAGTTGGTGAATCCATATGTTGACATAGTACGGCTATTTGTGAACAAGTTGGTGAATCCACATGTTGACATAGCACGGCTTTTTGTGAACAAGTTGGAGAATCCATATGTTGACATAGTACGGCTATTTGTGAACAAGTTAGTGAATCAACATGTCGACATAATACGGCTATTTGTGAACAAGTTGGTAAATCCGCATGTTGACATAGTACGGCTATTTGTGAACAAGTTGGTGAATCAACATGTTGACATAGCACGGCTGTCTGTATACAAGTTGGCGAATTCGCATGTTGACATAGCACGGCTATTTGTGATCAAGCTGGTGAATCCACATGTCAATGTAGTACGGCTATTTGTTAACAAGTTGGTAAATGTATACAAGTTGGCAAATTCGCATGTTGACATAGCACGGCTATTTGTGATCAAGCTGGTAAATCCGCATGTTGAGGTAGTACGGCTATTTGTGAACAAGTTGGTAAATCCGCATGTTGAGGTAGTACGGCTATTTGTGAACAAGTTGGTGAATCCATATGTTGGCATAGCACGGCTGTCTGTATACAAGTTGGCGAATTCGCATGTTGACATAGTACGGCTATTTGTGAACAAGTTGGCGAATCGACATGTTGACATAGTACGGCTATTTGTGAACAAGTTGGTGAATCAACATGTTGACATAGCACGGCTATTTGTGATCAAGCTGGTGAATCCACATGTCAATGTAGTACGGCTATTTGTTAACAAGTTGGTAAATGTATACAAGTTGGCAAATTCGCATGTTGACATAGCACGGCTATTTGTGAACAAGTTAGTAAATCCGCATGTTGAGGTAGTATGGATATTTGTGAACAAGTTGATTAACTCATGTGTTGAGGTAGTACGGCTATTTGTGAACAAGTTGGTAAATCCGCATGTTGAGGTAGTACGGCTATTTGTGAACAAGTTGATAAACCCATGTGTTGAGGTAGTACGGCTATTTGTGAACAAGTTGATTAACTCATGTGTTGAGGTAGTACGGCTATTTGTGAACAAGTTGGTAAATCCGCATGTTGAGGTAGTACGGCTATTCGTGAACAAGTTGATTAAACCATGTGTTGAGGTAGTACGGCTATTCGTGAACAAGTTGATTAACCCATGTGTTGAGGTAGTACGGCTATTCGTGAACAAATTTATTAATCTATATGTTGAGGTAATACCAGGTGAATAGAAATGTTGATATAGTAAGTTTGTTGATAACCAGGTGGCCCCCGTGGGCGAGTGATTAAGATGTCCCGACATATTTCCGCAAGCCCACCATCTCAGGGTTGCGACTATGAATACCATGTGGGAAGTCACCAAATACTGACCACTGTCGGTGTTTTTTCTCCGAGTACTCCGGTTTTCTGTCACCGTCCAAGTCTGACACGCCATTAAATGACCTTGACGTAATGATAGGATGTTAAACTAACCAAACCAAGGTTATCAGGTTAACAAAGTAAGGCTATTGGTTTATAATAGGCTTAATGTCCTATTACATCCACAGTCATTTAAGGGCGTGTCAGGTTTAAGAGGATGCAGAAAGCCGGAGTACTCGGAGAAAGAACGTCGACAGTGTATCTGATAACTGCCGCACATGGGATTCGAACTCACGATCTAGAGGTGGAAGGCTTGTGATAATATGTCGCGGGTCATCTTTTTTTAAATACACACATTTGCACTATGGGGACCACTGGGCCACTGCACTGCAGTTCAGTCAATATGTATTCATACTACAGGGTGGCTTTACTGTCCATTTTCTCTTTAGCCAATGGGAGAGCAGTCATTACCTACCTATACAGTATATTTTAGTCAACACAGTGTTGACATGGTATGTAATCCCAAATACATAAGACATTTTGAAGTAATGCAATACTGCTTAATTTGGAAAACGTAGGATTGAAATACTGCTTTTTAGTGCTTAATGTGAAATAGGTTTTATTGAAATACTGCTTTTTAGTGCTTAATGTGAAATAGGTTTTATTGAAATACTGCTTTTTAGTGCTTAATGTGAAATAGGTTTTATTGAAATACTGCTAAATTTGAAAAAAGGCTATAGAAAATACTGCTTAAGTTGAAATAGGCTATAGGAAATACTGCTTCATTTGAAATAGGCTATAGAAAATACTGCTTTATTTGAAATAGGCTATAGGAATACTGCTTAATTTGAAATGGTCTATAGGAAATACCGCTTAACTTGAAATAGGCTATAGGAAATACTGCTTTATTTGAAATAAATTGTAATCAATATTCACATGTTCCATTGCCTTGTACCTGGGTAATATTGACATGTCACCTGGGTAATTTGAAGATATTTTCCATTCGCAAAGGACTTAACCCCTTAACTCCCAAGAATTTTTAGCAGAGTTCTCGAAAATCTGACATTTTCTTTCATAGTGATTTTTCACCCTTTTGCAGCAATATTTTTGGTAATCAACCCATATATATTTAGAAACTTAAGATCACAACCTTTTCAAATTTTGTAAGGAAAATGGTGTTTTCACATTAATTACGTTACCATAGCAACCGAAATTTTGGACTTTTACAAAAAAGTTAAAGTTTCTTACATTTATAACTCTTAAGACAATGAAAGTTATTTAGATGTCAATTTATCAACCTAACAATCAAGTATATTATTGCAGAAGGGTTAAAAATTTTATCGAATGCCATAATTTCAATTTAATTTTGAATATTACCATGGTTACCAACAAAATTAAAAACCGATGATTTTTGAAAATGCTTAATTAGTGTTTCACCTGTCTTGCTTCATCTAGAGAAAGTTTGTTCTATATTTAACAGGCTTGGTGATCTTTTACTTTTCGTATTAATTTCAAAAGAGAACGTGTTCAGAATTGGTATCAAATCATTAATCTTTTGCGTAAAAAATGTTACCATGGCAACCAAAATATAAACTACGGAAAAATGCGATTTTACACTGATAGAACCATTTTTACGGGCTTCCAGTTGACTAAAATATCGAAAAAAATGTAATGTGTTGCAAAATCGTTTGTTTGACATGTTACTGTTTATAATATTAAATATTTATATTCATACTCAGATCATTTCAATTTTTTGGAACGCCAAAAACCAACATCATAACCTGTATGTCATTGTAGCAAGCTGGCTTACAAATATTTATCAAGATGTTTAGATGATGTATCTAAATATATATCTGTACTCAATAACAAGAGGCCCAAAGGGCCTGAACGGTCATCTGACTACCTTGGCAATAGTAAAATTAATTTTATATGGTGTCACTTTGTAGGAAATTAATTAGATATATTGTCGTGGTAGCCATCTTCGATTTGGGATCAACCAGAGATGTAACAACACTTTGTCGGGACCATGTCAGGATCATTTCATGCAAGTTTCAGCCTAATCGCACCTGTAGAACTTGAGAAGAAGTTCAAAATGTATTTTCAAGATGGCGGCTGTGGCGGCCATCTTGGATTTCGGATCGACCCGAAAGATAACAACACTTTGTCGGGACCATGTCAGGATCATTTTATGCAAGTTTCAACCAAATCGCACCGGTAGAACTTGAGAAGAAGTTCAAAATGTGTTTTCAAGATGGGGGCTTTGGTGGCCATCTTGGATTTCGGATCGACCCGAAAAATAACAACACTTTGTCGGGACCATGTCAGGATCATTTCATGCAAGTTTCAGTGAAATCCTACTGGTAGAACTTGAGAAGATGTTCAAAATGTGAAAAGTTAACGCACGGCGCACGGCGGACGGCGCACGACGACGGACGAAACATGATAATACACACTGTCAATGTGTCTATGACCAGATGACCTAAAAAATGCAATGCGGTACTCTCATAGTATACTGCTTTTTGGTTTGGTTTGTTTATTTTTACGTCCTATTAACAGCCAGGGTCATGTAAGGACGTATGTAAGTATCAATATCCATCAAGATAATAAATGAATACAGAGTAAAAGACTAGCAGACAGCTTTTGTGTTTTCTTGACAAAATTTGTGTATTCTACATGTACATGTACTCATAATAATTTGCATGTTATTTTTTTAAAGACAAAAACGCATATACATATTCTATATTTGATAGAAATACAAACAATCTCTATTAATCATTTATTATCTGTGTGTTCTATGTCCAGTTCTATATTGCTTGGTTACCTTATATATATATTATGGTAGAAGCCCTCACTTTTTCCCAGATATACATCTATATACATTTGCAAAAAAATGCATCGTACATATATGTGTATATGCGATGTATTCCTTGTCCATATTGTAGATACCATGTAATGTAGTCTGTAAAACTGTCTATATTGTTAGGTTTTTTTTAATAAATGTTTTTGTGTCTATATATTTGGCAAAATAAAAAAGAAGCCTAATGCTATAGACAGGTTTAGCGGACTACATGTAATGCACATACTTGTGTGTTATTGACTCTTGACCATATTGCAGATACACTGTATACAGTGTGTACATACATGTATATGTGATATGTCTTGACCATATTGTAGATACATGTGCACCGCCGTGTCTATACATGTGTATGTTTTATGTATATACCCTATTCTATTGTAGATACACTGCTATGACTACACATGTATTTGTCTAATTCTTGACCAACTGTAGATACACTGTGTGTCTATACATGTGTATGTTTTATGTATATACCATATTCTATTGTAGATGCACTGCAATGACTACACATGTATATGTCTAATGTCTTGACCATATTGTAGATACACTGCAGTGTCTACAGATATATGTGTGTTATGTCTTGACCATATTGTAGATACACTGCAGTGTCAACAGATATATGTGTGTTATGTACTGACCATATTGTAGGTACTCTGCAGTGTCTACAGATATATGTGTGTTATGTACTGACCATATTGTAGATACACTGTGTGTCTATACATGTATATGTTTTATGCATTGACCATGTTGTAGATAAACTGCTGTGTCTACACATGAATGATACGCTGCAGTGTCTACATATATGATTCATATCTTTGACATATATAAATGTTATGTCTTGACCATATTACAGTTTCTACATAAGCATGTGCATTGCATGTACTATGTCTTATTCAGATTGTAGACACACTGCAGTGTCTACCTGTATATATGTTATGTATTGTCATACACGTATGTGGTCTTTGTTTAGTCATACTTGTGTGATAACAATTCCAAAGAATTGACTTCACTTTTACTACATGTGCAATTTTGATATAGCTATGAATAAATCCATAAACATGTATCTGAACATTGTTTTCTGACATATGCTCTTTTTACAAATGATTTGCTAAAGATAAAAAAATGTATTATTTCAACAAGAAACAATTCATTATTTTAATAAAGAAAGCAGAAAGACCTGATGAAAATGCTGAATCTCATTACAGGGTTATGTTAAATACATCTGACCCCTTTCCAAATTGTAATTTTAAAATTAACTTCCCTACATTTGTGTAACATACATGTACATTTTTAGCCTAATCTTTTTCTGGACAAATATCAATAGTATCTCTATCACAGAGCATAATATTTTACATTTGTGTCAATTGAAGCATGAAGAACTTTACAGGCAAAATATGTTTATACATTTTGTATCTCTGCTCAAGTTGCCCTGTCACTTCCCATCAGAAAACCATAATTTGGATTACATGTAAATGCATAATTTTTATGCAGTATAAAGAAAGATGATGTATAAGATTCAGTGGACTTATTTGTATGATCAGTCAGACAACCTGCATTTTTAATGTTTTTAGTGCAAATAGTACATTGCATGTGTCAATCTTTGATTTGAGATTAAGAGCAGAATTTTTATTGATACTGAATCTATCTGTACTATACATGATGCATATGTATAGGTATGTATATGGAAGGTGTCATTATTCTAAATGATTGTATCTCTGCAACTTTCACTACATAAGTTAGCATGATCTATCCAAATTGGAACACTTTTTGAAGAATTGGTAAAAAAAATGTAGAACTTTGTGTTTGTGTCAGGATCCCTATAAAATTTCAAAACATGAATTCCTTTGTTTTCATTTCATATGTTGTGTTTACATGTCAAAAGACTATTTTTGCTAAACTGTACTGGATTAATTAGTTGACCTCCTCCTGGAGGACATTTCTAGTTTGTATTTGAAGAACAAATTCATTTCAGTAAAATTTGAAGAATCATATTAAAAAAAATAAATATAAAAAAATGATCTGGATATTAAATATCATTATAGATTATCTAATATATTTTGTCATTGACACTTGAATTGTTTATTTCCATTACTTGTAATCAGTAATTTTCTAAATATCAAACAAAATGTATATATTCAAAATAAAGATAAGATATCATAGTCAGTATTTGAAGTTAATCTAGTATTCCAATCCACAAAATATTTATGGGTATAGATCGATCTATCGTAACAATGTTTTTTTTTTTATATTTACACGGCATGTTCATGTAGCTTATGTATATATGTGTTTAGTTCTGTTGGTATTGATACAAATTAATATTTACGATGGGGTTACGGCATATTAGGTACAATGTATGTTTCGTATTTTTGTGTTCAGGAAACTTCGCATCGTGTCCGGCATACTTACACGCATGCACATTGTACATGTGTCACGTACGTACAGTAGATCAACATGTATATCGGCTGATAACACAACCATGTTAATTAGGTCCTCAGTGATTATGACAGTGTCACTCATATGATGTCCTAGTCAATCAATACTAACAATTTAGCTATAAACATGCGGGCCACCATAGAAAATAATCGGCGTCGGACACGTGTGCTTCAATACATGTAACTTTTAGAAATGAAAGTCCGGGGAAATCCCCGTTACTATAAATAGTTTTATCTGTCGTCGGCAAGATTTATTTGCTGAATTAATTTATTTTTTGAATACAGTCAAAGAAATCACTGTAAACATGTTTCTTGACATTTTTGCGTAAGAGTTTAGAGTTTTTTAACTGCAAAATTGAGGACCATTATCCGTGTGTTCTGGCCATGGTAAAGTCGTCGATCGGTTTCGCACAGGTGCTTGTGAAACCGATCAACGTCAAGTCGTGGGACTGAGCAATTTTCCTTGGATGCATCTGTTGATTTATGGAGTCGTTGTATTGTTAATATGGTATGTTATGAATGATAAATTTGTGTATATTGTTCAGTATTTTCCTGAACTTCATCGTATCTATAAGTTATGCCAGATTGGTGAGAAAAAATGGTTAAAACTGACCCCATATTGCTATGTATCGCGTAAAACCACACATCACACGTACTTTTTAGATGAAATCTTTGTTTTTGAAAAATATGTTTGTAGATATTGCAAGATAAATATAAAATTGGGATACGAAGTTATCAACAGTATGAATTTCAAGCATTATTTTTCAGTAATTTTTGATTAGCAAGGGATTCAATATCGGGTCCGTGCACTGAATGTTACGGCGACAGAAAGACGACGTCATCAATTTAAAATGTTCCGTTTTTCAGTCTGCATCTTTTTTAAACTCAATAAAACATCATGAAGACATTGTTAAATGAAAATTTTATAAGAACAAAAATGATTACATGTTATCTCTAGTTTTAGCAGATATAATCAGTATCTCGATAGCTCCTAAAATAAGGGAGTTATGACGATTTGTTCAACACCGACACGTTATTGGCGTAGTTTGGCGTATCTGGGAGTTAAGGGGTTAAAGTTGTGTGGTTTATCACTTTTATAAAGTAGCAGCACTGGAAGTATCTTAATTATAAAAGTAAAAAAAAATCTTTTTAACGTGTACACGTAAAAAAAGGCTCGAAAGATGCCGAATCATTCCGAACTCTTCCGAACATCGTCGCGATAATCTTGAAGTAACACGAGAGTTGTGAAACCAAGAGAAATGTCAACAATTTTTCGTAAAAAAAACATGTGGTCGACCTCAGCAGACTGGATCTATAAAGAAAATAATGCTTGCACATTACAATATTTGATACACACAAAATTAAATTACGGCAATGTGTGAATTAGATGGTTCAAATACTCGCTGTGTGATATTAACCAGAAGGAAAAACGTAAACAAACGCATGTGCGCTTACGCTAGTTACATGGATCACCACGTGCAGGACGTGTGGAACTCAGTCACGTGATACGATTCGGAATTCCGACAAAACCCGAAGGTACTGATCATGGCGGTGATTGAAGGCGTTTTATTCAAAACCAGAAATATATGATCTCTAGATTCCGGCTCTCTTATAAGCTGATATATGGTTTTGAGGAGAAAAATCATCAAGATACATGTCCATGTCCAAATATCAAATGTTAAAACGACATGTCGTTTCAGTGAAAATTACAAGAAATACAACTTTAAATGTACTTTATATAAATAAAATTCAAAGCCATAAATACTCAGAATCTTAAAGATTTTAATTGATGACCCAGCCACAAGCCTTGAGCAGTTGTAGTCCGCTTGAACAGATTGACCGTCGTATCTGTGTGACTGACGTACAAACCCTATATCTATCTCAACGTTGGATCCCAACAGTGTCCGTATAATGTAATTGTACCGGGAGAATAGGCTATTATGTCTTCGTTAATCTACACAATGTTGTAGTCCATAACCGCGGACGTGGAGTAGACCCTGACGTGAATCGCCGGAAGCCCCGAAATGTATCAAACACACTATACCGTAATCATGCGCAATTGAATTAGGCGTTATACGCTTGAATCTAGTGAATCAAGATGGTTTCCTCTCAGAGATGTCCATATATTAGTCTTTATGTTGGCGAATAAGACATGTAATTCATTTACTATATCAAATCAAGTGAATTAGCCTGAAGAAGCTAATTAAATTTCCCCACAACTTTCGATTAGAAACATTTGTGTTGTGTGCAAATATCCTATGATGAAGTTGCTCTGAATTTACAAGCCAAAGGTCGCCACACTAGACTCAGGAGATATGTACACCAAATTGAGTCGCGCTCAAATCCCGAAGGGGAAGGAAAAGTTTATGGTTTGTTCCCGACGACAGTGTTGGCTTGGTAGCTTGGCCGGGAGAAAACGGCCGCTGAAGATCTGTATCGTTGTTTGCAAGACTATATATCTAAAGCTTCTGCTATGATCCAACAAAACAACTTCAATATATATATATATATATCTCGAAAAAACCTATGTCCCACTCTCCAGCACTCGTTACTGGTAGACTTGCACGAGGCGTGAAAGCGTGTATTACTGCCGACTACTGCTAGCGAACCAGGTAGGACTCCCTTCTTCTGTCTTACACTGCTAATTACATATCATTATCGTTTTATTGATAATCAGCAATTAATCTCTGTTCATTTTCGATTTTGATACACTATCTATTATTGCACCTACAATGTTATAGGTAATATCGGTTTCTTATCCGACTAGTTATATGTATATAGTAAAACACGAGATCTGTTATCTGTAACACGGGGTAGTAATTGTTAGGTGAAAAGTTTGATAAGAAAACAAAGTTTATTTGTAATCGCTAATTTGAAAAGAAATCTTTTCAATGTTCAAAACTATAGCCACAGTATGATATCATTACGTTGATGTTTTTATCAGTATAACGCAATTCGTATATTTTTTTTTTTCGCGCTTCTTAAGATATATATTTATTTATTGGTATTTGTTTTGACTGCAAGGCTGACTTCTGCCAAACAAATTAGCTGACTTACACAAAATCTTAAGACATCTGACATTTTATTTGTATACGTGACAACATTTGGTTTATTTAACTTACATCAGTAAGTATTTAGTTTTACATTTAACAGATTTATTACAGCAATAGTCTTTTTCTTATTCAATGTATTATCGATCGCAGTGATTAAATCCATTTTATTGTTCAGCAACTCTTATTGGTAATATTTCCAGTAAGGACAATAATAATTTGTGGAAAATCTATCACCGTTATCATTACTGGTTACTATTTCTTTAAATATCCTCGACATAGAATGATGTAGTCAATATATACATGGTAATATATCTTGTGATATGATGTATTTATGGTGACATAAATCTCGTAGTAAGATGCAGCCATGGTAACACTGAGCACGTGGCAGGATGTATTCACAGTAACACTGGTCACATGGCATGCTGTATCTATGGTAACACTGATCAGGTTGTATCATGTATTCATGGGTATACTGATCACGTGGTATCATGTTGTTATGGTAACACATACATCACATGATATGGTGTAGTCTTAGTGACATACATCACGTGGTATGATGAATTCATGGTAACACTGATACCGTGGTATGAAGTATTCACAGTAACGCTGATCACGTGGCACGTTGTATGATGTATTCATGGTAATACTGATACCGTGGTATGATGTATTTACAGTAACACTGACCACGTGGTATGATGTATTCATGGTAATACTGATCACGTGGTATGAAGTATTCACAGTAACGCTGATCACGTGGTATGATGTATTCATGGTAATACTGATCACTTGGTATGATGTATTCACAGTAAAACTGATCACGTGGTATGATGTATTCATGGTAATACTGATCACGTGGTGTGGTGTATTCACAGTAACACTGATAACGTGGTATCATGTATATGTGGTTATGGTAACATGGTATTATACTTAACATTATATGATCTTAGTGACATAAATCACGTGTTACATTGTGTGTTGATGTTTTGTCGACATGCGTCGTGTGGTATGTATTCTGTCACATTGTATACATATATGTATATGCATGTATGCTATGTAATAAATTGAATTATATAGTATTTTGCAGTAAAACTGGCGAAATATGCATTTTAGACGTAAAATGAACCTCATGCTCAACAGGGAAAAATCTGTTCTGAAATATAATGACACTTCAGAAATGTATATCTGGTATTCTGAAACGATCATTAAACAGAAATCAATTTCACAGTTAGTCGTAAAAGCAACAGTGGTAGTCAATGCAAAAATTGGGGGAATATGTTAGATCTAGCAATCTGTTGCATTGACATTTTGTCTTTTCTTGAAGTCAAAATCAATAGGAAGATTTATTTTTGTTTTACTCAAGGGAAGCGAAGCGCCAATCAATCGACCGCCAAATTTGTCTTTCACTGAGATAAGAGAACCCATTTAAGGCATGTGCTATTTTAGGACTGACGATCTATGCGAAGCTGATGCTGAACAAATGCAAGAAGCATGTTACATTTGGATAGATCGGTCTTTCTCTTTGTGTCTGTTAAATGGCGGAGAAAAAGATAAGAATTTTTCCCATGCAGTGTTATATAGACGATATGGGTTTTTATTGGTTTTTTTCCATGATGATTGATTAAGTTTCACAGACAGAATAAATGTAATATTATTATATCCGCAAGAAACTATTAAGACTCTTCAAAAACCATCAGTATTCATTTACATTGTGCATAATGTTTACAGTTCCGGAAGCGTTTCATTGTATATGTTTAATCTTTTCCGGTCACGTGGACGATGTGTCCTGTTCCAAAATGATTACGTAATATTTGAGAGAACATCGAATAGTCACGTGGTGTATGTCTGGTTTTTGTTCGGTCACGTGGTATTTGTGAAATGTTAAGACCATTATTTGATATTTGTCTCAATCTTTGGGTTAATGATATATACGGTCAGACATTGCTGATGAAAGGAGAATAACAACTTAGGTTTTAGGAAGATTTAACCAAGTTCTCGTCACATATAAAGATGACGTCTACAACAGGATGTCGATTTTATGCACAAAATTTGACCAATAATCTCACAAGTGTAGAGATGTGTTGAAGCTGGGCGGATAATGTATTATAAAAACAATTTTTCTAAATCGCGAAAATTAAAAAAAAATATCGCGAAAAGAGGAAGAGGATGCAAGGCAGAACTGTGCCATATATTTTATCTTTTCTGGTAATCTGATATGTAATAATAATGAATAATCTCTGAACAATAAGACAATGGCAATTTTCCACATAACATTGTGACATAGATATCAAAGAAAACATGCAATTTCATCACAAGATAAATCAAAACCTAATGTACAACCCAGACACATCACAACCTAATGTACAACCCAGAACCATTGTAACGTAATGTACAACCCAGAGACATCATAACCTAATGTACAACCCAGAGACATCATAACCTAATGTACAACCCAGAGACATCATAACCTAATGTACAACCCAGAGACATCACAACCTAATGTACAACACAGAGACACCACAACCTAATGTACAACCCAGAGACATCATAACCTAATGTACAACCCAGAGACATCACAACCTAATGTACAACCCAGAGACATCACAACCTAATGTATAACCCAGAGACATCACAACTTAATTAATGTACAACCCAGAGACATCACAACCTAATGTACAACCCAGAGACATCACAACCTAATGTACAACCCAGAGACATCACAACCTAATGTATAACCCAGAGACATCACAACTTAATGTACAACCCAGAGACATCACAACTTAATGTACAACCCAGAGACATCAAAACCTAATGTACAACCCAGAGACATCACAACCTAATGTACAACCCAGAGACATCACAACCTAATGTAAACCCAGAGACATCACAACCTAATGTACAACCCAGAGACATCACAACCTTAATGTACAACCCAGAGACATCACAACCTAATGTACAACCCAGAGACATCACAACCTAATGTATAACCCAGAGACATCACAACTTAATGTACAACCCAGAGACATCACAACTTAATGTACAACCCAGAGACATCAAAACATAATGTACAACCCAGAGACATCACAACCTAATGTATAACCCAGAGACATCACAACTTAATGTACAACCCAGACACATCACAACTTAATGTATAACCCAGAGACATCACAACTTAATGTACAACCCAGAGACATCACAACTTAATGTACAACCCAGAGACATCAAAACCTAATGTACAACCCAGAGACATCAAAACCTAATGTTTAACCCAGAGACATCACAACCTAATGTTCAACACAGAGACATCATAACCTAATGTACAACCCAGAGACATCATAACCTAATGTACAACATAGAGACATGACAACCTAATGTACAACCCAGAGACATCATAACCTAATGTACAACACAGAGACATCATAACCTAATGTACAACCCACAGACATCATAACCTAATGTACAACCCAGAGACATCACAACTTAATGTATAACCCAGAGACATCACAACTTAATGTACAACCCAGAGACATCAAAACCTAATGTACAATACAGAGACATCATAACCTAATGTACAATACAGAGACATCATAACCTAATGTACAATACAGAGACATCATAACCTAATGTACAACACAGAGACATCATAACCTAATGTACAACACAGAGACATCATAACCTAATGTACAATACAGAGACATCATAACCTAATGTACAATACAGAGACATCATAACCTAATGTACAATACAGAGACATGACAGCCTAATGTACAACCAAGACACATCGTAACCTAATGTACAACACAGAGACATCATAACCTAATGTACAACACAGAGACATCATAACCTAATGTACAATACAGAGACATCATAACCTAATGTACAATACAGAGACATCATAACCTAATGTACAATACAGAGACATCATAACCTAATGTACAACCAAGAGACATCGTAACCTAATGTACAACACAGAGACATGACAACCTAATGTACAACCAAGAGACATCATAACCTAATGTACAACCAAGAGATATCATAACCTAATGTACAATACAGAGACATGACAACTTAATGTACAACACAGAGAGACATGACAACTTAATGTACAACCCAGAGACATCGTAACCTCATGTACAACACAGAGACATCATAGAGACATCATAACCTAATGTACAACACAGAGACATGACAACCTAATGTACAACACAGAGACATCATAACCTAATGTACAACCAAGAGACATCACAACCTAATGTACAACCCAGAGACATCATAACCTAATGTACAACCAAGAGACATCATAAAATAATGTACAACACAGAGACATCATAACCTAATGTACAATACAGAGACATCATAACCTAATGTACAATACAGAGACATTATAACCTAATGTACAATCCAGAGACATCATAACCTAATGTACAATACAGAGACATGACAACTTAATGTACAACACAGAGACATCATAACCTAATGTACAATCCAGAGACATCATAACCTAATGTACAATCCAGAGACATGACAACCTAATGTACAATCCAGAGACATCATAACCTAATGTACAACCCAGAGACATCATAACCTTATATACAACCTAGAGACATCATAACCTAATGTACAACCCAGAGACATGACAACCTAATGTACAACCCAGAGACATGACAACCTAATGTACAACCAAGAGACATCATAACCTTATGTACAACCCAGAGACATCACAACTTAATGGTACAACACAGACACATCACAACCTAATGTACAACCAAGAGACATCATAACCTTATATACAATCCAGAGACATGACAATCTAATGTACAACCCAGAGACATCATAACCTTATATACAACCTAGAGACATGACAACCTAATGTACAACCCAGAGACATCATAACCTTATGTACAACCCAGAGACATGACAATCTAATGTACAACCTAGAGACATGACAATCTAATGTACAACCTAGAGACATGACAATCTAATGTACAACCTAGAGACATGACAACCTAATGTACAACCCAGAGACATCATAACCTAATGTACAACCCAGAGACATCATAACCTTATGTACAACCCAGAGACATGACAATCTAATGTACAACCTAGAGACATGACAATCTAATGTACAACCAAGAGACAAGAGACATCAATAACCTTATATACAACCTAGAGACATGACAACCTAATGTACAACCCAGAGACATCATAACCTTATGTACAACCCAGAGACATGACAATCTAATGTACAACCTAGAGACATGACAACCTAATGTACAACCAAGAGACATCATAACCTTATGTACAACACAGAGACATGACAACCTAATGTACAACACAGAGACATGACAACCTAATGTACAACCCAGACACATCATAACCTAATGTACAACACAGAGACATCACAACCTAATGTACAACCCAGAGACATCATAACCTAATGTACAACACAGAGACATCAACAACCTAATGTACAACCCAGAGACATCATAACGTAATGTACAGCCAAGAGACATCATAACCTTATATACAACCCAGGGACATCGTAACCTTATATACAACCTAGAGACATGACAATCTAATGTACAACCCAGAGACATGACAATCTAATGTACAACCTAGAGACATGACAATCTAATGTACAACCAAGAGACATCATAACCTAATGTACAACCCAGAGACATGACAATCTTATGTACAACCAAGAGACATCATAACCTAATGTACAACCTAGAGACATGACAACCTAATGTACAACCCAGAGACATCATAACCTTATGTACAACCCAGAGACATGACAATCTAATGTACAACCTAGAGACATGACAATCTAATGTACAACCAAGAGACATCATAACCTAATGTACAACCCAGAGACATCACAACCTAATGTACAACCCAGAGACATCATAACCTAATGTACAACCCAGAGACATCATAACGTAATGTACAACCCAGAGACATCATAACCTAATGTACAACCCAGAGACATCATAACGTAATGTACAACCCAGAGACATCATAACCTAATGCACAACCAAGAGACATCATAACCTAATGTACAACCCAGAGACATCATAACGTAATGTACAACCCAGAGACATCATAACCTAATGTACAACACAGAGACATGACAACCTAATGTACAACACAGAGACATGATAACCTAATGTACAACCCAGACACATCATAACCTAATGTACAACACAGAGACATCACAACCTAATGTACAACCCAGAGACATGTCAACCTAATGTACAACCCAGAGACATGACAACCTAATGTACAACCCAGAGACATGACAACCTAATGTACAACCCAGACACATCACAACCTAATGTACAACCCAGACACATCATAACCTAATGTACAACCCAGACACATCATAACCTAATGTACAACACAGAGACATGACAACCTAATGTACAACCCAGAGACATCATAACCTAATGTACAACCCAGACACATCATAACCTAATGTACAACCCAGAGACATCATAACCTAATGTACAACCCAGAGACATGACAACCTAATGTACAACCCAGAGACATCATAACCTTATATACAACCCAGAGACATCATAACCTAATGTACAACACAGAGACATGACAATCTAATGTACAACCCAGAGACATCATAACCTTATATACAACCCAGGGACATCGTCACCTTATATACAACCTAGAGACATGACAATCTAATGTACAACCCAGAGACATGACAATCTAATGTACAACCTAGAGACATGACAATCTAATGTACAACCAAGAGACATCATAACCTTATATACAACCTAGAGACATGACAATCTAATGTACAACCCAGAGACATGACAACCTAATGTACAACCAAGAGACATCATAACCTTATATACAACCTAGAGACATGACAATCTAATGTACAACCTAGAGACATGACAACCTAATGTACAATCCAGAGACATCATAACCTAATGTAAAACACAGCGACATCACAACCTAATGTACAACCCAGAGACATGACAACCTAATGTACAACTCAGAGACTTTATAACCTAATTTAAAACCAAGAAACATCGAAACCTAATGTACCATCCAGAAAATAACAACCTTATGTACAACCCAGATACATGACAACCTAATGTACAACCCAGAGACATGACAACCTAATGTACAACTCAGAGACTTTATAACCTAATTTAAAACCAAGAAACATCGAAACCTAATGTACCATCCAGAAAATAACAACCTTATGTACAACCCAGATACATGACAACCTAATGTACAACACAGAGACATGACAACCTAATGTACAACCCAGAAACATGACAACCTAATGCACAACATAAGTACAATACAACCTAATGTACAGCCCAGAGACATCATAACCTTATGTACAACCCAGAGACATCATAACCTTATGTACAACCCAGAGACATCACAACCTTATGTACAACCCAGAGACATCACAACCTTATGTACAACCCAGAAACATCACAACCTTATGTACAACCCAGAGACATCACAACCTTATGTACAACCCAGAGACATCATAACCTCATGTACAACCCAGGGACATCATAACCTCATGTACAACCCAGGGACATCGTAACCTCATGTACAACCCAGAGACATCACAACCTTATGTACAACCCAGAGACATCACAACCTTATGTACAACCCAGAGACATCACAACCTTATGTACAACCCAGAGACATCACAACCTTATGTACAACCCAGAGACATCACAACCTTATGTACAACCCAGAGACATCGTAACCTCATGTACAACCCAAACAAATAACGACCTAATATACAACCCAGAGACATCACAACCTAATGTACAACCTAGAGACATGACAACCTAAAGTAAAACACAGACACATGACACCCTAATGTACAACCCAGAGACATCAAAACCTTATATACAACCAAGACAAATAACAACCTAATGTGCAACACATAGTGGCCCTGCAGGTAGGGCGTTAGAATTGTACCTGCTGCCCCTATAGCATGATCGTAAAAGGCGACTAAATTTAGGATCTTATCTTTTCTCTTCTTCCTAACTGACTTTATCTTTCCTAATGCCTCCCTTAGCACCGCCTCACTTTTGGCCTTGAGTTGAGCGTTCGCCCCTGTGAGGAAGGCTCTGGGTTCTGTCCCCTGGCCGAGACACACCAAAGTCTATAAAAGTGGTAATTTCTGCTCCTGCTTAGTGTTCAGCATACAGGGAGTGGGACGACTGGTTCGCCCGTTGTCAGTATAATGTGACCGGGTGGGGTGTGTTGCTTGGTGTCTTCGGCGGCATGCTTCAGTGATATAGCACTATAAAAAGGGCAACAGTTTCACTATACAAGAAGACACAACACGAACATACCGCAGTCTCCCAGTGCACTCACCTCGCACAACATACACGCAACACACCGCATACATGGGAGGCCGTCCTTACATGACCATAGCTGTTAATAGGACGTTAATAAATCAAACAAACAAACAAACAAACAAAGCAACACAGAGACATCATAACTTACATGACAACCTAATGTACAACACAGAGACATGACAACCCAATGTACAACCCAGACACATTATAATATTATGTACAATCCAGAGACATTATAACCTAATGTACAACACAGAGACATTATAACCTAATGTACAACCCAGAGACATCACAACCTAATGTACAACACAGAGACATTGTAACGTAATGTACAACACAGAGACATGACAACCTAATGTACAATACAGAGACATGACAAATTAATGCACAACCAAGAGACATCATAACCTAATGTACAACCCAGAGACATTATAACCTAATTTACAGCAGAGACATGACAACCTAATGTCTACCAAGAGATATCAGAACCTAATGTACAACACAGAGACATGACAACCTAATGTACAACACTGAGACATCATAACCTAATATACAACCCAGACAAGTTACAACCTAATGTACAACCCAGAGATATCACAACCTAATGTATAACACAGAGACATTGTAACGTAATGTACAACCCAGAGACATTACAACCTTATATACAACCAAGATGTATTACATTTTACTTTGAATCGATGCCTAAGCTTGCAGATTCACCAGTGGTTAACGCCATGCTGTTTCGTAAAATTAATGAAAACCGAATAGTTTTAATTCCATGTTGAATGTACCTTGTTGAGTTTTACGTACAAAAGCCGTCGAGATGGAATCTCGCAGTGTGTCGTTTTACTGTTGACATTTCACTCGCCTCGCTCCTCGAGATGCGTTGCGCGAGTTTTAGCGCTGGATCAATACATTTGGCGTTTGTCATTAATTTTAGTGTGTATAGTATGTTCTTGGTAGCTCTCCTAATCAACAGGGGAGAATTAACACGAAGTAAGTGTCTGCTTATGATGTCACTGTTTAAAATGGCGACAGGTCATGGGGGTTAGAAATCATTCAAATGACAACAGGGTCTTTGATATTCATAGTCGAAAAAGGCAAAATCATAAAAACATCGATTTTGAGACAAATTTATATATAAAGTTTTCTGCTTAAATATTCAAAGAATAATTTCAAGAATAGAAAACAAGATATCTTCCATATTTGATTTATTATTCACAAATGCCAGTATTGTTACCAAGTCTTCCTCTTTTAAGAATTGCAAGGATTTTTTATCTAATACTTCAAAAAGCAATGACAACCATACCTGGAAGGTATTGTCGTCAACCGTATAGTTGCTATATGGCAACAATGTCGTCTGCTGTTGAAAAAACTTCTGGCCTGAGAGGAAAAGTCAATAAGATGCTCAGCATTTCTGATGTTAGTCTACAGACTTATAAATAGACACTTTGTCGGTGGTTTTCAAGAAAATGTAACCAAAATTCGATAGAGAAGAATCGATTGGCGAAATCTATATGCCTCTTCGACCCCCAAAGTGGTTGGTCTTTGACCGTTTCGGGCACTTTGCGGTACTAGTAACCTGCTTCGATAAATACATGTACACCAGAGGCTCCGATCTAAAGGTCGAACGTATAGATTTCTCATTTGCATATGTTTCAGAATAACAGAGACTATACCGTGTTGTACAGTTATCTACTCAATCCCCAAAGGGACACTGGGCGCCGCATACTTGTTTGTCGTTGACAAGACTATTTTCTTGCCCACCCCGTTCGCAAAATGTTACAGATATAGTTTCATATCGGGCGTATTCATTGGCTCAGAAGACCGTCGGCACCATTAAAGTTCTATATAGTCTCAAAATGGTGATCGCCTTCGTTCAGACATAACTACGATTAACGCAGAAATCACGTAAGTGGATTTCTTGTGTTTGATGGATAGGATATGTAGTTTGATTGTTGGCTGGTGTGTGTTCACCTGACAGGAAGGGGTTTTAGGAAATTATTTAGGATTTATGCTACGAAGAGTCATCAATATCAATTTCTGGTGAAATATAGTGCACGTGAGCACGCGGTGATACCTGTTTGTGTTGTTGGGATGTGTAGTGTGATAAACAGCATAGCTAATCAATATGTGTCTATATGTCTAGCTGGTAAAAGACACATGCTGCCGCCGTAAAAAGAGACAAACGTGTCTATAGGCGCAGTCGAGCAGTTATACTGGTTACCATGGCCAATTAGTTCGGCACTGTCGTTCTATAACTAGCTTTTAAAACTTTGGGTTCCGAGTTCGAAACCAGTATTTTAATGTACTTGATATAGATAAGTCGTTGGCTTTCTTATGGAAATCGGACTTTACTTCACTACCAACCCAAATATTCACTATATTTTTATCGAGATAGCCACGATGACTTAAATCCAAGATTTAGTCGCCTATTAGGATCATGCAATTGGGCAGCAGGCATCCTATTTACAGTATCGGTGTTGCATGAGATTCTTAAATAAATACTTTAAACCAATTTCGAGCAATCAAATGGTTGCAAAACTATCAGTGTCTTTAATTTCAAAATAGAACAAATTCTTAACTAGGTCACTTGAACCTAATTATCAGTCTGTTTTCTGAACTGAAATTCGCAAACCTAAGATATGCAGTCAAAATCTACAAAACTGTCATTTCTTCTGTAATATGTAATTGATTAGGATAATGAAAACATACATGATCACTCTTACATGTAAAAATCTAATGCTTTTAATAGCGCAAACTGTAATTTAAACATATTTTATTGTCAAAACAAAAGACAAAAGGATCAGGCAATAGTTATTGCAACTTGTACAATGTACAATGAAGAAACAATAGACCTAGACAATATTGACAACATTAAATACAAAAATTACGTTTTTATAAAATCAAAATCTTTTATTGGACTTTATAAAGTGTACATAGCACACTGTATGCAACTAACCTCAAGGTATCTTTATATATAAAATAGTTTGCTTTTAACTGAGTGGCCGTTAATGACCAAAAGCGATACCCATCTTTTCGTGGAAATAATATCTTGAAGTCTGTAAGAGCGGTTTTTGAGGTTAAATTAGGTTTCTCTTCAACATTATTTTGTGATGTGTTGCCTCTAACGTAGGATGCTTGCATTGCCATAATGGAATTAACCAAGGATAGAAAATTTTGTAGCTGGCTGCCCTAAAAGTAGGGAACATAATCACAGTAAGTATACAGCTCTCCCTTAACGCAGTAGCTCGCCACAAAACAAATCTGTACACGAAATCAGAAGAAGTCATACATCGATATTTCATCTCAATAACTGCGAGTGTTAGGTTTTGTAGCCCTTCAAGCTTGATTGCACAGCTTGTCAATTTAGGAAATGATTCGTATCAATATTGTACGGTCCATTGATTCCAATAATCCGTCCGATTTACTTTTCTCGGTCCTGTATGCATATTCTTGATTTGTTACATTCCGTTCGATTTTGAGATTGTGAGTGGTCATTATTGTCTTGTTAGGCTAGTCAACGTTCCGTTCATTTTCACGTGTAATCTGTTTATCTGGGTTTTCTGGTCGTGTCCGAGTCCAGTTCGATTGGCAATCCCCGATATCAATATTATGACAAAACTTTCATAACCAGTTTATTTTCGCGACGACTTGATTTCACCTTTTTACACTGTTTTTTTTTATCCTCCGCCCAACGAAGTTGGCGGGGGATATACAAATGAGTTCCGTCCGTCCGTCCGTCCGTCCGTCCGTACGAATGGTTTCCGGAGCATAACTCTAAAACCAGTAGAGATATTTCCACGAAACTTCATACACACTTTGGTCTTATGGTCTAGTAGTGCCTTTTGCTATTTTTAGGTTTTCATTTTTTGCATTTTTTCCTAACCATGGAAACATTGCTGAAAATATCATATTTTTGTACCAGGTCCGTTTCCGGAGCATAACTCTAAAACCAGAAGAGATATTTCCACGAAACTTCATAGACACATTGGTCTTATGGTCTAGTAGTGCCTTTTGCTATTTTAAGGTTTTCACTTTTTGTACTTTTTTCTGTAACCATGGAAACATTGCTGAAAATGGCAGATTTTTGTGTAAGAATTGTTTCTGGAGCACAACTCTAAGACCAGCATAGATATTTCCATGAAACTTCATAGACACATTGTTCTTATGATCTAGTAGTGACTTTTGCTATTTTTAGGTTTTCACTTTTTGTGCTTTTTTTCTGTAACCATAGAAACATTGCTGAAAATATCATATTTTGGTAGCAGGTTCATTTCCGGAGACACATTGTTCTTATGGTCTAGTAGTACCTTTTGCTATTTTTAGGTTTTCATTTTTTGCACTTTTACGTTACCATGGAAACATCGCTGAAAATATCATGGTAAATGGTAAATGTTACTTCAAAACTCAACCCATCTTTGTGTATATAGTCTAATATTTATGTCAAGGCTGTATACCTGATTCAACAATTGCAGCCCCGCTCTACTTGAATTATACTCCACATTTCTTTAGCTCAACTTCCTTTTTCCTGTTTTTTTTTCATACATATAAGTCTCCACAATCAAACTTACTTCAGCTTTGATATCTCCATTGGCGGGGGATCTGAATGACTATGTCCTTGTTTCTTTTGCAAATTAGGGTCGTGTTGTTTTAATATTAAGTGTCGGGATTTCTGCATGCCCGCGAATTACGCGAAATTACATCGAATGCAAAAACAGTTGGATCAAAATTGTGCAAAACAGTTGTTGTATCTCTGATTCGTGTTAAATTGGGGTCTTTGATCTGTAACGATGTTGATAGATTGGTCGCCAACTAAACGGCAAATTCTCTTTTTCTTTTTGTTTTATTTGTTTCTGGGGTTTTTTTCGGAAATATATCATAACCATATAATGTGAATATACAACACATCACATTGACTCACAGCATAAATCACTAATGATTACCGACAGGTCGACAGCGGTGTTGTCACCCGTTAGGTAAAATGACCTGGTGAGGTGTGCTATTTGGTTGTATGATTCAGTGAGATAACATTTTAAAGATTACAGGAACTAAATCTTCCAAAAAATGATACCCATAGCCTCCCGTACCACTGTCGAAATGACCGCACGCATGCACACCGTGTGCATGACGTAACCTTCTTCAATGGCCTCAGATATTGAGCTTGATAGGACATTTGAGATTTGTTTGTTTGTTTGGTTAAAATAAGTCCTATGAACAGCCAGGGTCATGTGAGGAACACCTCCCATTGCCGCGGTGTGTTGCTTGTATGAAGTGTGTGGCGCGTGTTTTGGCCTTTGGGAGACTGCAGTATATTCTTGCCGTGTCTCCTTGTATAGTGGAACTATTGCCCTGTTTATAGTGCTATATCACTGAAGCATACAGACGAAAACACGAAGCAACATACCCCAACATGTCACATTATACTAACAACGGGCGAACCAGTCGTCCCACTCTCTTAATACCGAGTGTTAAGCAGGAGCAGAAACTACAACTTTTAAAGAATATGATATGTCTTGGCCAGGAGACATAACCCAGAGCCTTCCTCACAGGGGCGAGCACACAACAAAAGGTTGTCCCTTGACACTAATGTGTCCCTTGACACTAATGTAGAAGAAGATTAGTTAGGAAGAAAAAAGAGAAGATCCTGAATTTAGTCGCATTTTACGATCATGCAATAGGGCAGCCGGTACAATTCTTAGCCCTACCTACAGGGACATTTAAGCAACTTGAAAAGCAAACCAAATAAGGTCCATATAAAGCACAGTGATATTTTGCAAACCCATTATTCACTTTTTTGATGTTACTGAACAAATATCGATTGATCTATTGTTATATATGATTGGGATTGCTACGTACACGATTTTTAAAACTGTTTTAAGAAACAGATTTTTTTCCAAATGCTCTTTTTCTACATTTGTTGCTCTTCAATGTACAATGTACATGACTGTGTAGAGATAGCGCTCTGCGATCTTCTCTTTCAGAATCATCACCAAACTTTTATCGATCCGCGCCTTAGACAAAATAATCCTGTTTCACGATGATGTTTCACTATTTGTGTTCAGTTTTGCAGTGGTACCCGGAGGCCTACAAGTGGTCGCGCGCATGCGCACGTCTGCCGCGCCACCCGGAGGTTATTTTACATTTGCCTAGCCTACTATTTACTTATCTAAATGAGGGTTCGCATCCACTATTATTGAATTACGGATGTGTAACATCCCATCACAATATTTCTGAAATATTTGTACAATACAACAGGATAATAGGTTCAGACTGCATAGTATAAACAGTTAAATGTACACAGTATAAACAGTTAAATGTACATAGTATAAACAGTTAAATGTACATAGTATAAACAGTTAAATGTACATAGTATAAACAGTTAAATGTACATAGTATAAACAGTTAAATGTACATAGTATAAACAGTTAAATGTACATAGTATAAACAGTTAAATGTACATAGTATAAACAGTTAAATGTACATAGTATAAACAGTTAAATGTACATAGTATAAACAGTTAAATGTACATAGTATAAACAGTTAAATGTACATAGTATAAACAGTTAAATGTACATAGTATTAACAGTTAAAGGTACATAGTATAAACAGTTAAAGGTACATAGTATAAACAGTTAAATGTACTCAGTATAAACAGTTAAATGTACACAGTATAAACAGTTAAATGTACATAGTATAAACAGTTAAATGTACATAGTATAAACAGTTAAATGTACACAGTATAAACAGTTAAATGTACATAGTATAAACAGTTAAATGTACATAGTATAAACAGTTAAATGTACATAGTATAAACAGTTAAATGTACATAGTATAAACAGTTAAATGTACATAGTATAAACAGTTAAATGTACATAGTATAAACAGTTAAATGTACACAGTATAAACAATTAAATGTACATAGTATAAACAATTAAAGGTACATAGTATAAACAGTTAAATGTACATAGTATAAACAGTTAAATGTACATAGTATAAACAGTTAAATGTACATAGTATAAACAGTTAAATGTACATAGTATAAACAGTTAAATGTACATAGTATAAACAATTAAATGTACATAGTATAAACAGTTAAATGTACATAGTATAAACATTTAAATGTACATAGTATAAACATTTAAATGTACATAGTATAAACAATTAATTGTACATAGTATAAAAACAGTTAAATGTACATAGTATAAACATTTAAATGTACATAGTATAAACAGTTAAATGTACATAGTATAAAAACAGTTAAATGTACATAGTATAAAAACAGTTAAATGTACATAGTATAAACAGTTAAATGTACATAGTATAAACATTTAAATGTACATAGTATAAACATTTAAATGTACATAGTATAAACATTTAAATGTACATAGTATAAACAATTAATTGTACATAGTATAAAAACAGTTAAATGTACATAGTATAAACATTTAAATGTACATAGTATAAACAATTAATTGTACATAGTATAAAAACAGTTAAATGTACATAGTATAAACAGTTAAATGTACATAGTATAAACAGTTAAATGTACATAGTATAAACAGTTAAATGTACATAGTATAAACAGTTAAAGGTACATAGTATAAACAGTTAAATGCACATAATATAAACAGTTAAATGTACATAGTATAAACAGTTAAATGTACATAGTATAAACAATTAAAGGTACATAGTATAAACAATTAAATGTACATAGTATAAACAGTTAAATGTACATAGTATAAAAACAGTTAAATGTACATAGTATAAACAGTTAAATGTACATAGTATAAACAGTTAAATGTACACAGTATAAACAGTTAAAAGTACACAGTATAAACAGTTAAATGTACATAGTATAAACAGTTAAATGTACATAGTATAAACAGTTAAATGTACATAGTATAAACAGTTAAATGTACATAGTATAAACAGTTAATGTACATAGTATAAACAGTTAAATGTACATAGTATAAACAGTTAAATGTACATAGTATAAACAGTTAAATGTACATAGTATAAACAGTTAAATGTACATAATATAAACAGTTAAATGTACATAGTATAAACAGTTAAATGTACATAGTATAAAAACAGTTAAATGTACATAGTATAAACAGTTAATGTACATAGTATAAACAGTTAATGTACATAGTATAAACAGTTAATGTACATAGTATAAACAGTTAAATGTACATAGTATAAACAGTTAAATGTACATAGTATAAACAGTTAAATGTACATAGTATAAACAGTCAAAGGTACATATTATAAACAATTAAATGTACATAGTATAAACAGTTAAATGCACATAGTATAAACAGTTAAATGTACATAGTATAAACAGTTAAATGTACATAGTATAAACAGTTAAATGTACATAGTATAAACAGTTAATGTACATAGTATAAACAGTTAATGTACATAGTATAAACACTTAAATGTACATAGTATTAACAGTTAAATGTACATAGTATAAACAATTAATTGTACATAGTATAAAAACAGTTAAATGTACATAGTATAAACAGTTAAATGTACATAGTATAAACAGTTAAATGAACACAGTATAAACAATTAAATGTACATAGTATAAACAGTTAAATGTACATAGTATAAACAGTTAAATGTACATAGTATAAACAGTTAAATGTACATAGTATAAACAGTTAAATGTACATAGTATAAACAGTTAAATGTACATAGTATAAACAGTTAAATGTACATAGTATAAACAGTTAAATGTACATAGTATAAACAGTTAAATGTACATAGTATAAACAGTTAAATGTACATAGTATAAACAGTTAAATGTACAGTATAAACAGTTAAATGTACATAGTATAAACAGTTAAATGTACATAGTATAAACAGTTAAATGTACATAGTATAAAACAGTTAAATGTACATAGTATAAACAGTTAAATGTACATAGTATAAAAACAGTTAAATGTACATAGTATAAACAGTTAAATGTACATAGTATAAACAGTTAAATGTACATAGTATAAACAGTTAAATGTACATAGTATAAACAGTTAAATGTACATAGTATAAACAGTTAAATGTACATAGTATAAACAGTTAAATGTACATAGTATAAACAGTTAAATGTACATAGTATAAACAGTTAAATGTACATAGTATAAACAGTTAAATGTACATAGTATAAACAGTTAAATGTACATAGTATAAACAGTTAAATGTACATAGTATAAACAGTTAAATGTACATAGTATAAACAGTTAAATGTACATAGTATAAACAGTTAAATGTACATAGTATAAACAGTTAAATGTACATAGTATAAACAGTTAAATGTACATAGTATAAACAGTTAAATGTACATAGTATAAACAGTTAAATGTACATAGTTTAAACATTTAAATGTACATAGTATAAGCAGTTAAATGTACATAGTATAAACAGTTAAATGTACATAGTATAAACAGTTAAATGTACATAGTATAAACAGTTAAATGTACACAGTATAAACAGTTAAATGTACACAGTATAAACAGTTAAATGTACATAGTATAAACAGTTAAAGGTACATAGTATAAACAGTTAAATGCACATAATATAAACAGTCAAATATACATAGTATAAACAGTGAAATGTACATAGTATAAACAGTCAAATGTACATAGTATAAACAGTTAAATGTACATAGTATAAACAGTCAAATGTACATAGTATAAACAGTTAAATGTACATAGTATAAACAGTTAAATGCACATAATATAAACAGTCAAATGTACATAGTATAAACAGTTAAATGTACATAGTATAAACAGTTAAATGTACATAGTATAAACAGTTAAATGTACATAGTATAAACAGTGAAATGTACATAGTATAAACAGTCAAATGTACATAGTATAAACAGTTAAATGTACATAGTATAAACAGTTAAATGTACATAGTATAAACAGTTAAATGTACATAGTATAAACAGTTAAATGTACTGAAATCTTTTAAATGGCGTCGGTGTTACATAATATGGTATCATATGAGCATTTAGTTGTTGAATTATTTGAGCGTGTGTGCTGGAATGCGTGCGTTACGACGTTATGACTATTTTGTCAATGCTCTGACATCCAACTTCCATTCGTATATGTGCTTAAAACGTACAATACGAACGTATGTGTTCCTATAAAGTACCGTACAATGTCGTAATAACCCGTTTGTTTCTGATCAGTGTTCCATTTGACAACTTAACATCTATTTCGCCGAATGTAGGATCTTTACGATTGTTGTAAATGGTTGACAATTCAGGCTTTGTCACATGCATTCAAAGCATTTTTACATTAATATCCCCGTTTTAGTTATTTTTATCAAATTATTCTTTTCACATGCGTGTACATGTATTCTGTATTTGCACATTAGCATCTGCTCTTGATACTTGGTATTGATTATGACAGCATGTGTTTTTGAGCGGAGAGTCATATTTCTCATAGATAATAGCGTAAACTTGCACATAAATTAATGACTTAACAATCGATATTTCAAACAAAGAGTAGATAATTTGTAATATACTTAGACGTGATATCAAGTGACACAATTTCTTGTATACCAGTTCTGTTTAATACAGCTAATTAGGTCAAGCCACCGCCCGGAAAATGTGTTTTTCTTTGAAATCTAATAAGCATTCATTTCCTTTTATGTATTTCTATTCAGATTAGAACAACAACGTTCATAGAGGGGAAAGCCTTGAAAGCAAGGTTTTACTGGACTCATTATGAACTACTGGAAATGCGAGCAAATATATTATCTATGCAATCCAATAGATCCAATATCTAATAGTTTTGTATAAAGATTAAGTAGAATTTTGTGAAATTGTATTTTGTGTCAAAAAATATATTTCAAGTGAAAACAATAATACAAAACATCATGAAATAATGACCTCATTTAAGTTGCAGTTATCATGAAATGAATTCTGGAAGAAAATTAACCTGAAATTGTAAATGCTAAAGCTGTTAACAGGTTAATTTCAGATCAAGCTTTTTTCATGACAAATTTACCTGAATATAATTTGCCTGTGTGTTCTAGATATGTCTGATCCACAAGTCTGACTGCATAAGTATTGTGTTTTGTTTTGATTTCACACATTATGGACGGAAGCTGGCATATAAATCTACTTTTTACCGCCATTCAATTTTACATTGATGTGCTTTAGGAATTGTCAATGCTAATGCTGGTTAACGTGCTGAGGAATGTTTTAACATCCTAAAGTGTAAACGATAATTGGACATAATCTTCGAGATTTTAGTAGTCTTAGATGGTGCGAAATTTCACTGGTTCTTCCACCATTATCCGGTCCAACTGTCTAGCTCCGATTCTTGATGATGGTTGATTGTGTCAATGCAGGCCTCATCAATTTGTTAGCCATCGCAAGATATTTCAATTAAGACATGATGGCCAAACAGTACTATATTTTACCGTTGGTCCTCAACGACAGGATTGCGTCTTCAAATCCTACGTTGATGTCAAAAAATTACCGTTGGTAGATGAATAATTTCAGGAAGCCCTGGATTTTTTGATGAAAATACATAGGTACCGCGTGACTCACATATATTGCGTTTTACTAATTATCCTCCTTTATTAGTTTGTCTGCGATTTTTAAAAACTTTAATAGTTCCAGGGCATGTTCGAAGGTCGATGGTTATTGTTTGGGAACGTCACCTATCGTTCTACGTTCCAAACCTTACACGATCCTTAATTGGTTTAGTTTCTGTCAGGTGCGTGTTTTGGAAGACTGCGGTATATTCCTGTTGTGTCTTCTCGTATGGAACTCTTGCCCTTTTTATAGTGCTATATCACTGACACATGCCGCAGAAAACACCAAACAACACACTCCCGGTCACATTATACTGACAACGTGAACGGGCGAAACAGTCATCTCACTCCCTGAATGTTGAGTGCTAAGCATGAGCAGGAACTACTACTTTATAGACGAAGTTGTGTCTCGTCCAGGAGATAGAACTCAGAGCCTGCATCACAGGGGCAAGCGCCCAACCGCAAGCATAAAAAAGAGGCGGTGTCACGGAAGACGTTAGGGAGATAAAAATTAGCTGGGAAGGGGAGAATAGATAAAATTCTAATTAGTCGCCTTTTAAGATCATGCAATGGTGCAGCAGGTACAATTCTAACGCTCTACCTGCAGGGCACCGATGACCACATCTGTAATTAAGGTTTAAGATGTAGCAGATGTGAGATATCTTTATCGTCGGGTTTTGCTCCTTTATGGAATGAAATTAAATGTGTTTGATAGTTACCGTAGAGTCGGTTATTTTTGCTAGTTACAAATTTTCCGATTTTGTAAAATCAAACTTTAGCTTGTCTAACGTTCTACTAACAAAAACCACAGCACACATTTAAGAAACCGCCAATATTATGTTAATCTGTGAATGGTCAGACTGGATACGTTTTCATTGTTTGTGACGGAATTTGTGATGGAAAAGTCTCTACTATCGGGCAGAAAGTCGGACACAATATATCATTCGAACAGATCATGTTAGGTGTTTAGCTTTATTGGGTTGAACCTGCAGTTGATATGCTTTTGTCCTGTTGTGCCCTGACGCTACATCAGCTGTAAACAGTGTCTGCTTTCTAATAAAGGACGTCCATCACAGAAGCAAAAATCCACCGTTCCGATTGACAATATCGCAATTTCATGTATCAACATTTTGTAGATACTGCGGGTCAATCTTATCAAGCGTCAGACCACCGCCACCGTTTGAACCCTTGACAAGATTCCTTGTCTATTTGACAGCTATATCATGGCGACGTGTTTCGCTCATCTGAGAAACACAGTGTTGTTTGTGAGCGAGGGCGACCTAATCAATGCGACTTCATCTGCTACTGAGTCTGGCGAGGTCTGTAATTCACATTAGTCGGATAAGCATCAATCAGGATCCGAACAGGACTAAACTAGGTCACCCATACTCAAACTTACTCATTATCTTTATCTATTCAACAGGATTCCGTACGCATAAATGCACGCAAGATTTAATACAATATAATTATATATGAACGTGAGCGTTAGGGTTACAACTAGGTGTGGCTATATCGCACCTACTTTCCATATATGGAAGGCACGTGCTAATGAGTGCATGTCAGTGAAGATCCATTTACTTTCCATATAAGGAAATAAATGGTATATGTAAAAGAATCGAGACCTACCTCACTGTCTCAATATGGAACGTAACGTACGAATGTTCTTGAAAAGTACAGATGAACCAAAAACCTACTAATTTCTAATATGAAATATGAGTATGCCGATTAAATGCGTCCCTTTTGTCATTAATAAAGTATAGGTATCGTTATGAATGATGTTAACATTACAATGAGAAATGTTATCTAATATTGTGTCTTATATAAGATATAGAAATATAAAAATATAAATGTCTTGTTTGAGTTTTTATAGTTATGGTATATTGTCGCCTGTGTTCTAATGTCATGTTTTGTCATTAAAACAAATCAATAGCACAAGGAAATTCATTGATGTTCACTGAAGCGGCATAATTATTAACTATTTACTGCATTCCGTTTGGTATGATGCAAATGCAAGCCATGTGGCACACATGAAAAAACAGGTCAGGTATGCACAGTTACCTGAAAATTGCAAGAATTCTAACAATGCCAGGAATGTTATATGTACCTATAATTCCAAATAAATTATTGATGGTTGATGACTTGCTCTCTTCTAACTGACTGACTGGGTATTTTACCATTGGATATTCATAAGATACTTGACATTTTTCAACAGTGAGTTAAGGTCCAAGGAGTTGATGCGTGGAATACAATTCTTATAGGATTGAAACAGAGAGTTGAGATGTATCGAAAATAGCTATGATAGAAACACCTAAAGCTGTTGCTCAATATTTCATCCGCCTAAATATTCCGAATGTATTGAAGAAATGCAATAAAAGAGCAAAAATAATTATAAATAGTTACCAATACCTAATAATTGTGATATGTATACAAAGGTTTCAGCCCTTCTTCATGAGCCTAGAAAGCCAATAAAAAATCAATAAATTGAATGAACGATTAATTAATCTTATAAGTCTAATAAGCCGTTCTCAATATGCTGATTAATATTTCCGCTTTCGCCACCAGATTAGGATTTAACGTGATGGTAACACGAATTTGCATTTCGTATTAAGCCAACACTAATGCCTAATTTAAACGTTTATCACAATGGTTTTAGATCAGTCGATAGTTATAAAAATATTTAATCATCCCCTTCTTTACACAGGGGGTCAAGTTCCGCCAACTCAATGAAGATGGATGTTGTCATACATTTTTTTTGTATTTGGTGGATGGACTGATGAGTATACATGACAGTTATATGATTTTTTTTCAGAAAATACGATATTTGAAAAAAATATTTTAAAAATCGGGATATTTACTATAAAACAAAGAAAGGGAGGACAGTCTCCATATTGGAATGTTTACCCCCACCTCGATAAAAGTTATTTTTTCACAATAGTATACCTTTTTTCCTAGAGTCATAGTCACGCATCAGTCCTCCGATAATCCATAATCACACACATAAAATGCAAAAGCATATAAACTATGTCTATAAAGTCGAACGCAATATTTTAATCCAAAGTTACCGGCGCTTTCTGAGTTGTGACATCGAAAGCAACGTCCTAGTGGAGAGTGACATCCCCTGCAATGTAATTCAATGGGTTTAGTCAGAGGTTTTCCGAAACGTTTTGATATTCAAATTTTTCGCGAAAACTAGACTGGATTGCCTGCCGTAGTTTTTCTACTCTCCGCTAGGCTTCGCTCCGAAAATACAAATATTTATGAGCGCAGCCTAGCGGAGAGAATCGGTACTAAGACAGGTAATCCAATCTACTTGAAAACAAACTTATCGGAATATCTTAGACTAAACCGATCGAGTTACACTGCAGGGGAAGTCACTCTAATCGCTCTCCACTATGACGTTGCTTTCGATGTCACAAGTCAGTCCATCCATCAAATAAAAAAACTGTATGATAACATCCATTTTCATTTAGTTGGCCCCTGTGCTTCTTAATAAACATCTGTCGATGTGAAGAGCAGAAAAAGTGCGCAAATTCTCGTTGAGTCAGTTAACATTATGATATGGGCAGTTAAGACATATGCCTCCCACACGCTTCCATAGAGGCATTGTCAAACACCACATCCCTCGTAATAGCGTTATTATAGCAGTAACTTTGTTATCATGTTTTTCAAACTTTATTGGAAGATTTGCCATTAATGTTTTATGTATATGTCTGTAATATCAACAATGCTTCAATTACCATGCACTAATACGAATTCTACTACATAGCCTTCAAAAACATGTAATTCCCTATATACACCCGCTAAAGCCCGTCTCATGAATACAAATAAATCTTAACGCGGTTGTACGGAAACTCAAACCAATTAGCATATCAATTGCCATGTACATTTTCTATCAGAATAAAGAATATGCATGCTCTCATTGTCACTGCTTTATACTGCAATGTGAAGCTTATAGTATGGAAATGTGTTTCAAGGCGTCGGCTGAATTGATTAAAACATCATGCAAAATGAGGATTGCCACCTTCAACTCATGATTATTGAAATATTTTATAGTTTTATTTCACAGTGAGAAATACTCGTGATTTTCATTTTGATACTGATTCACGGAGAGAATTGTTCGCACTTTGTCATTTTTTAACAGTAATAAGCCGTACAAGATAATTTTCTTTTTATTGGCGAATATCAAACTTGTGGACATTTACTTGATCACAAATAAAAAAAATGTTGAATAGTAAGATACATATGGAGCTATGATGATGTAAATATGTCACTCTCATAACTCAAATTTGATTTAGCAAAGACAAATATACATATCAATGATTAAACGTTAAATTCTACAGCGATAAGGAAAATAGAACCATATATCAAAGAAGACTTGGCGTCTTCAATTTATCGACGGTATCCGTCATATTAAATCTGATTTTACCATGTTCAAGTATTAATCCTAAATAATGTCTATAACTACTCATAGCCCAGAGTATTGGATCCGACACACACAGATTAAATCTTCTATTTAAATGAACGTAATTGTAAGCAGATGAATGTAATCGTCATGAATTGATCATCAGCTGGTATGAAGATAAAAGAGATTTCTCAGAATGTGATAGAGGGAGTTCCATGAGTTTAAAAATATGAGAGAAAGGGGGGGGGGGTTCTTAAAGCCTCCCCACACAACAATACATAAACAAAAACAACATTGGATCTGCCCCTGATTGACTACATAACTCACAAATAACGTCACAATAGTAAATATTGTTATCTTCCATGGAACGAGATGTTATATTGGGATGTTGGGATGTAGTTGCAATTGTCTCTTGTCATGACGTTGTGGCCATGGGAAATGCGGTGGAAATGTAAATATAATTGCCTTTCACACGATTGGGTTAGTTGAATACTGTTTTATAGTATAACAGTACGAAACCAAAGTAGGTGGTATAAAGTATGTATACATTGACAATACGATAGTCAAAATTGTAATGAAGCTTTCCCCCAAGGAAATTCTTAATTGCATTTCTGGAATTTTATCGAACAATGCCTCCCATGTCAGTCAATGATCGAACTTATTAGTCGAATCACTCCCACGGCTAAATCACCAAACCATGTCGATACGCATCGGCGCTGCCGCCATGAAGTACAAACCCCGCATGTATGAAAAATATATAAACTTAATATTATCGCACATTGCTATCTTTTGCGTCATAAACAAAAGTCCTCTATCGATACGTTATGGGAATCCCGTTAAAGTTTCCAGTCATGAATTCTTGAAAGCAAATTAATAAGAGATGAGGATTTTGGCCCCCAAGCACATATGCTATATTAAATTCATTACAAAATTCGTGAGAGATGATGCTCATATCGATCTCTGAGTGTATCTGTTCCTGGGTGATAAAAATGCAGCGTTGACGGAATGTTATGATATCACACATGTCTATATAAACTCATGTGAGGACAGATTGTTCACATGTTGTATTCTCAACTGTTGATGCGTTTCTGACGTTGTATGAAGAAAAGGTATCCATCGTATCCCTGGGTACTATTCCATATAAGGAAGTGTAACAAACGACCATACGAGGTGAGTGCTGGTAGATTTGGTACTTGTCCCTCATGTATGATATCGATTTATTTTCCTCATTTCTTTGGTGTGATTTCCTAAAATAATTTTATATCATTGACGATTTGTTTCGGTAAATATCATTTCTAATGACTCTTATTGTAATATCATTGTAGGACATCATAGCATAGTTAAAATATTCATTGATAACGTTTGTGAAATGGGTGCTTACAAGGTCTCCTTTTACATTTTTGTGTGTGATGTGGTATTAACACTTGTTAAATGTTTGTTTACTCGAGTATTCAATCTTTTGCTTTACAAGATAAGACTGATTTGTTAGAGCAAACTTGTCATTTTCTTTTTATATGAGACAACTGAAAGACTGTGATTGGTTAAAATAGAATTATTATTTTTAAATGAGACAACTGGGAGACAAGACTGATTGGTTTGAACATAATTATTATTTTAAAATGAGACAACTGTAAGTCAAGACTGTGATTGGTTAAAACAGAATTATCATTTATATGAGACAACTGTAAGTCAAGACTGATTGTTTTGAACATAATTATTATTTTAAAATGAGACAACTGTAAGTCAAGACTGATTGGTTTGGATATAGTAATTATTTTAATATGAGACAACTGTAAGACCAGACTGTGATTGGTTAATTTTCTTTTACACGAGACAACTGTAAGTCAAGACTGATGAGATGCTAACTATTGACATATTCTGTCCAGATATGTGTTAGCTATACATCAATGGGTTTTTATCTGAGTACTCTGACTTCCAACCACCAACAACAAAATTGCAACTACTCCTGGGTACGCAAACAAGAACTATTTATTTATCTATTAATTTTGTGACGGAAATCCTCTTGTTGACTGTACTTTCTAACCTGAAGAAATGTTCTTAAATAATAACAAATAGATAGCAAACAAAATAGTGACAATTGTACTTCCGGAACTGGACAATATAAGCTTGTCAGCAAAGATAGGATGGCATAGTGGATACTCACTTACTTCTCATGCACGCAGCCGGGGTTCGAATCCTACTAGAAAAGTAGAGAGTCACCTATCACATTGGCTTTATCTAATAATTCAAACCCCTCTTGGCGCTTACGTCAAGACCAACATTATTTTTATAACCAGTGTAACAACTCACTGCCATCGATTGCTTCACGTCCTACGAGAATGAATGATATACATATCAGTATTACCGGCATTGCAATATACTGGCATTTCTTCAATGATTAATTAATGCGTTTGATTCCCGGGAGAAATTGTTATATATTTTGTTACTTTTTATATTGGAATTGTGTTTCTAAATCAAGTAAACAAAAGCTGCCTTCGTAATCAATGTGCTGGTGGTACTAACTGTGTCCCTATCACGGCTGTGTATCTCTGATAATAGCCTACTGCCGACTGCTGCATCCATTAACAGTAAACACATATATAACATTGCTATGTAAATGGCGTATTATCTTGTAGGTACAAATGATTCAATTACCTGTCATTTTCACCAGGAAAATGTCGTGCTTCAATTATGAATTTAGAGTATCGATTCATATTACTATAACGGCATGCATTTAGTCTATACTTAATTTTAGAATATACTCAACAATTTATAATTCCTTTTACAATAATTTTGCAATACCTTCCTGGTTCAATTCAAAGAGCTGCAGTACAAGCTAACAATACAAAACGGTTTGCTGCAGTACCCATATGGTCATTCACGTGGAACCTATTGCACGCAGTGATGAGAGAGGCTTTAATTATTCATTAGCTTAGCTATGTATGGTACTGTCAAATCAATCAACCGTAAAGTTTAATCCGTTATTAATTTATGGTATTATGACTACCAGCAATTTTAAAACAGATGACAAACAAAAGGCCGAGTGGGTCGATTAGTGTATTGTCAACTTGTTTGTCTCCCTTTTCCGACTATTACGATATTATGTACATTGTTTGATGTGACAGTGGATAATTTTCAACTGCACTGGAACTACGCGCCATGATGACGCTGATGTGAGATACGTTTTTGGAACAGCTACTATTGTGACACACTATTGAAGCTATTTTACAATTGTCACGATAGTAAATATTATCAGACACATTTTGACGTTACGATTATGAAGTTATCGTGATGGCGCAGCACGGTTTTAGAACGCCATAAATACGACGTAAGTGTAACTATCAGGGGCCAAGTTTTCCAAATATCTTTAACAGAAAGAAATTCTTAATTTGAATGTTTCCACATGAAAAAAATATGAAAGTTAAAGGATACGCCTTATATTTGCTAACAATTTTTGTAATGCTGTGCTATGAAGAATTCAAGTCAAGTGGTTTCCTTATGAATTAAGAAATGTTCATGACAGGACAGTCACACTAACGAGTTATGTTGACGGCACGAGACAGTTTTGATGGCAGCCATCTTATGACACCGTTCTAACGCATTATGATCATTATTACGACACTATGTTGATACCCTTCCCGTGAAGAAGACTCTTTTTTGTTTTCACGGCAATTTTGACCCTCCTGAATACGTAACTATATTGTTGATTTTTGGTTGAGTTGGTTATCGTTTTATATGCTTGTTGTGACGATTCTACTGCATTGAACACATGACAAGCTAATTATTATCCACCCAATGTTGGTTGAGCAAATATTTTCTGTATGTAGTACAATAACGTGATGCAAGTCTGTAGAGATACGTACACATGATATAAATATTGAAATAGACGCATTAGCAGAGCACCAATTAATGTCGAATTGGTTAGTATAGACCCACTCGGGACATTCTACGACATTAGTCCCACTATCTCTATTAATTAGATATGTCTGTTCACCCTAGTGCGTGACATCGATACAGATATCAGAATGTTTTAATGTGTTCTAACGGAATATAACTACATCAACATGGAACTCAATTAGGCTATCAATCAACTCCTTAATGCATACTATGTTCAACGTCAAAACGCAAGACTGAATCTGGTGTTTGCCAAATGGATTGGGTCATGTCGGTTATTTGTTTAGCTACGTTTTTACATTATTTCTCATATTGATTTATTAACCTTCGTTTGCGCATGTCATATTTATTCTATAATAACAAATATATATTAACGTATAATCTTATGTGAAAATTCAAATTCAAGCTATATAACAATAACGAAATCTAAACATATTTCTTGTGTTAATGTAAGCACCATCCCGCGACATCCCATGCCTTGTGTTGGGGAAGGGATGGGTTAAAATAATATAATCTCAAACATCCTTACGTATCACATTAAAATCTAGATCATTCGTGTGACGTTATATTCCAAAATAACACTCAATTCTACATTTAATCTAGGTCAACTCTGTGTAAAATATTAATTACTAAATAAAACTCATTTTCATATACAAATCTAGGTCAATACTGTGTCTTTTTAGTGGCGACAACACAACAGCTAGTCCTCATCATTAAAATTTTGAGTTCAATGAAAATGAGCTAAACCGTATGATGTTTCTCTTTTGAACACATTTTGTGACAGAAATATTGATTGCATAATCAAATGGGATAAAAGCGATACTGACTAGATATCACATAAATTTATAGAACAACTTACTACAGTAAATGAAAGAAAATGTTTTATTTTATGTATTAATTTCTATTTTTTAGAATACATTATACATGTACGATTTTATAATTAGAATTAGATATCTTCTATACCCAGCCATCAGATGCGATTCAAAGATGATTCTCTAAAAATGACACTATTGTTGTTCAATTGTATTTAAATAAAAGATTAAATGTAACATTGTTCCCTGGTAATATTGTTTACCATCTAATACACTCTTAACAATTCATTCCATTGAAGTTGGAATCCAGCAAAAACCATTTGTCGCTTACTGACAAAGCCGGTTGCTATTGATTTTTGCCTTGCGTCACCAAAGAGATGGATTTTACGTTTATTCCCTCCTCTCCGTGCTGAACTTTCCTTATCTGCACTCACAGTAAGACAGATCAGGTAATAAATGACATACTTGTATCTATAGCGAGTGAGTGTCGCTCGGGCTGGCTTTTAAGGCTTATTTAGACGGTTGCATTTGCAATACGAATTTCATGAAAATAACTTTTCTTTTTTCGCTGCAAATCAATGTCTCATTCGCCCAAAACTCTTGTTCGATTAGTAAAATGACAAACAATTTGTTTTTGAAATTTGACATGGTATTGTAAGTGGTTACTATAAGATACGTAAGGCAGTTTTCTTCATTGCTTCTCATAATTTAATTCATTGCTGTCAGACAATAGTGGTTGCATAATTCATAACGATATATTTAATGTGAGCAATCAGAACAAAACAGTGCAGCTACATTTATTATATGTATATTAATATTTGTGTCTTTTTTGTTGTTTTTCTTTCTTCATTTTTTAACGTTGCTGCTCAGAATAAAGTTGTTCCATTCATATTGAATGAACAGTCAAAGCATTGACCCAGGCTTTTGCCATGAATATTCATATACTATTTTAATACCACAACTTGAATTTTCTTTGATATAGTGGCTTAACACAGATTTAATCACGGCAACAGACTTCTTTCATCCTAGATAATGTTAAAGATAAGAGCTTTATTAATGATCGAAGACGACATACAGTGTATTAGAGAATGCTAAAAATGGTCCTACTCCTAACTTTAAAAAATAATAAAGTTTTGTTCCTGGGTATGCTATAGAAAGGTATAGACATTAACTCTACAAAAGCTAATGGCTGAGCTCTATGTTAATGTATGGTCTGTGTAACCAGTGTAAGTGATGGCACTGTCTCTGAAAACTGTCTCCATCTCAACATTTATACAAATTATTCCAATATCACTATTCCTGATTTCGATATGACAATCTCCACCAATATTATCAGAAGACTTCGATGGGATGCGTTATTTGCGAAAAACCGTAATTACAATTACACGTATAAGCACTTGTACTGTACTGTTAACCCGTTTGTAAATATTTCAGAGCTTTTATTTCTACGGTCTGCTTTATGGTATACCTCTATGTAGTAGAGAAGAATTGCAATTAACATTGGTTGATAAGACGCCGAAATTAATGTCACACTTCATACATGGTATTTGCGTGAAAATCCATTTCGGGTGAATACGTTATCTAAGAAACAATTAGGAATTTGATAAACCCATCGTCGTCTTCTCATTCATCACTTCCCAAACATGACATAATTTGGTAAGTGTTAAGTGAAAATGTCTCTGACGAGGCTTATGGCTTGTACGATAAAGTTATAGCTGTATATGGCAAGGTTCTGTAGCAATGTATATGATATTGTACATAAATACCTACTTATGTATATAGAAGCTATCAGCAAGTGAGTGAATGGGAGAATGCTGTCAAGATGCAAAACTATATGCATGAATTTTGGAGGTTTAGATGTACCAAGAAATCTAATGCATATCATTTATTTAAGTATACATTGTCTATGCCTAAGTTGTTATTTTGGGAATGTAAATACACGTAGATGTAACCAATGTCTTCAACATGATCGATACTGGGTGTTGACAATAGTTCGGGAGTGTATTAAGCGTGGGTAACGTATACAGAATCATTATATTGTTTAACTCTGTAAAATAATGAAAACATGTACAGTGAAACCTGAAACTACCGACAAATGAGTTTACCGACATTGTGTCATATCTGACCACATATGACAATAACATATCCTGACACTTAGTATTTAACTATACCCCTTTATTCTGTAAATGCGTTATGCTTCTCTTATATATTCATTATGCTACGACCTATAGACTTTTCACGTGAATGGGACAAAAGAAGTGAATTCGCATGATAAATTTCAGATGGAATTTACACGAAACAATTTTGGTAATGAAATACAATGTATACTAAAATATGCATTAATAGTTATCATTCGAATGCATTAAATCAAATGAGTTGTGCTGCAGACGTATAAACCAATACTAAACGATAACAAATCCTTCTGTGACATGACTATAGATTTATCCTAGTTTGAAAACACAGAAATATAAACACAAATCTACAACTTGCACTTAATATTGTTCAGTGAATACCTTTAAATATTCCCTATCACCAATATGTTGCTTGCCATTTGAGGTGGTGGACTAACAAAGGATTTTACCGGGATGTTATTTTACAAAGTGAAGAAAGCTTAATATTACCATTTTTTCCATTGTAACATTGAAGGAGCCCCTTTCTGTTTTGTCTCCGCCTTAGTATCCCCTTGTTTAGGTATATTTGGATAACAATATTTTGTTTAATTGTCAGTATTAGTTATTTTTAACCCAATATCTGAACCAAATATGTATGGCGTACGTCATCGCTTTACAGAAAAGCGCTAGATTTTCCGCAACGTTTGGCTCTGATATTATTTCAATATTTCAGGATTATCCGTTCAAGTCTACATTTGGTCACTTGCTCCATTCGGTGATTGGTTATGATATTTCGGTTAAAATTGTGTTTTGTTATTTTATCAGCATTCATGATAATTTTTATTTGCATGTAATTACGGAAGTCATTGCAGAATAAAAGGTATACGATGATATATACATTATTATCCTATTGTTATAAAAGAAACTCTCAAAGTTCGCATATTATTACTCTCAAAACACAGTGATGCGAACGTGTACGAAAACGATTTTATATAATGACTAAGATCATATACTCAAGCGAAACAAAGACGTTAGAACATATAAGAAACAAACTTAATGCACATATTTACTACTCTCTGTGGCTGATGTTAAACAAACAAAAATATACCATACTGTAGCCGAAGATCAAGTTATATAGGCTTTCACTTTTTTTTCTTTCTAGTCAACGACTTACCTACTGCAATGTCTAACAAACCAATAAAGATTCTTTATATACACTTAGATTCCACATCTCTTTGAAAATTATTAACTTGACCAATCCCATGCTATGCTGTACCCCACACCCATTGATAGAACTAAAACAATGCAGGATTGTACATGCGTTTGATTACCGGTGAACAATCAAACTAAAATACCAACATGATTATCAGCTTACATCTGTCAAGGTCATATTTCTGTTAAACAAAGAATCCCCAAAGTTTCCCCAAACGCGAATGCCTACATAAGAATGGAGCGTAACTAAACTGGTCGAACGCTGGTGGCTCAGATATGTAAAATAAGCCTGGGTTCGAATTGCCCTGCAGGTAGGTCGTTGGAATTGTACCTGTCCCTAATGCCTGGCCGTAAAAGGTAACAAAATTTCTTTTTAAATTACTTTGGCTTCTGTTGAGCGCTTCCCTCCTGTGAGGTATGCTCTGTGTTCTGTCCCCTATGGTAGTTTTTACTCCTGCTTATCGCTCAGCACACAGGGAGTAGGACGACTGGTTCCCCCGTTGTCAGTACAATGTGACAAGGTGGGTTTGTTTTCTTGGTGTCTTAGGCTGCATTCTTCAGCACGGCCAACATCTCCACTTACAAGAAGACACAACACGAATATACCGCAGTCTCCCAAAACATGCACATCGCACTACATACAAAATAATTACCGCACACATGGGAGGCCTTCCTTACATGACCCTTGTTGTTATAGGACGTTTTATTTCATGTATTTCTTTTATGTCTCTTGATTTAGTATTTTGAAGTTCGTAAAACGGCGGATTTACATCCATGTATTAAGTATTATGCTGTTTTTTAATATCATAAATATATGTAAGATATTGGGTTTTTTAAACAAACAAACAGTTATACTGCATGCATTGCATTTTCATGTGTCCTTATTTATTATTTGTGATTTTTTAAATAAATGAATTCATCATTTCGGTTGGCTAGTAAAGCTTGCATTGAACTTTAATTGTGCGCAAATACACAGGTGTATAGTACAGAGACGCATGTATGTCACTTGTGTGTTGGAAATACTGATACAGATCTTTGAATGAAAAGCTTGAACCCTCAGTTGATCGGTATTGGTGACATTGACGTAAACACATGCGAGCTTCCATTACCTAAATTGCCAATACAATACCTCTAAATACCACGATACGAAACACAGTTGGATGACATTCTAAATCCGCACGTACGATGTCACTATATTTTATTATATGAAGTAGGATAGGGTGACGCTTTAGGGAAACTTCATGACGTGAGTGGTCCACTGACACTTTCTATACATAAGAACAGTTCCACACAAGTACCAGCTGACATGTGGACTGAAATCGATATGGCGATCTGTTGCCAGACGTAATCATACGTAAGTAGCCGTGCCCAATTATTTCAGACTTTGTGTTCCAAAAGGACGTCATTATTGTCACTGATTCTACTTTTCACGCTTTAGAGGATTGTTGTTAGAGTGAGACAGCAACGTAAAATACTACATGCTATCATAAGCAGACATTACACGGCTATGGAAAGCATTCTTAAAAACAGACATGTAAGATAACTTCATATTTGGGTGACGGCTCTTAATGTCCTTGGCTAAAGAAGAATTTAAACAAAACAAAAAAAATCAACCTATTTTTGTAGAAATTACAGTAGATATGATGGTCCTTGCTTTTCCTTTCTCTGTGACAGTACATTTTCTTATTAAAATGAATGATATCTCATTCCTTTTCTCCTAGACCTTTTTATTCCAACTGATACCAGATGCTGCTGACTATTTCAGCATTAAAACTTTTATCTGAAATCAATCCTTTGAAGGTTTTGTCCGTATATATTTGTTTTCCTCAGACGACTGTGTATCTATCTGCGCAAAGACTGGACATTTCTCGTATTCTGCTTGGTTTCTGTCTATCATCCATCTTACAGAAATGACATTCGTAGACAACTACTGTGGCACTGCGAAAGATAACTACCACCATGATACATCATCATAATACAGGGATATCTATGGGATTGTCGGTTATTATCACAACTTATTTATACCAGATAGACAACCATCAATCGAACATAGAGATATACACACATGACGAGGACTTAGCTGCAAATAAAGGTACAGGGGTTTGACAACGTAGACGCACACACATAACGGGGACTTAAGCTGTAAATAAAGGCATATGTGAGTGACACAATATTCTGTAAACATACGTATTTTAGTGGTCATTGTTTTTAGCGGTCATAGTATTTAGCGCTTTGTGTGCAAGAAACCTTTCTATACGAACTATGATTACACTTGTTTCATTTACCGTATGTCCCTAATACATCAGTTATTGCAGGCGAGGAAATTTAGTATTATGCTAACATGTTAAATCTAGCACTGAAATACTTGTATGTGTGAATAGTGGGTTAGAATCAATGTAAAGGCCCGAAGACATAAGTAACATAAATTTCATACATATTACTCAGAATACTAAGAAAAGGCCATCAAATTAAAAAAAAAAAAACAAGAAATAATAATATTTCAATTCCTGCATTCTAATATCTTTGTAATGCAGACTAATTCGGTAATTCATAATTCGAAGCATAGTGTTCATTGGATGCCCTGGTGTATTGTGAGAGACCTTCAAATGTTGATGAAAAAAATGCAGAGCATTGTACATGTATGTGTAGAAGTAATCGTTGATTTCTTTCTGCTGTTTGATGTCTTGTGTGCCACGAGTTAACACTATACAATCATATGTGCACCCGTATCAAACACAGCCTTAGATACGATCATTTATGTGATTAGGCCCAACTCATGAACGGTAAAGCGGTTTTATGGTTGATGATAGTCTTCCTAATGCTTATATTATTTAATCGGTTAATGTCCTGAAATATAATAAGTCAACTATATTTTTATAATTTTAAGTCAATAAATGAAAAATTGAATACAGCTGTAGTAAGTTAAGCAATTGCAAACAAAACTATCGACAGAAGTGACCATACTAAAATATGGCTTATACTTTAGGATGTATACGTCAGCTATGACACAATGACCTTATCCGCCATTATAAAATCAGTATTCTTAACTTTCCCCTTAGATCTCCTGTCGCTCTCCCATTTGATGTTGTGGTATCAATTTTATTTGATCAATGATTGGTCTCGTCGGGAACGCAGAATCGCTTTTTCTCCAGAAATGCATGGTTCATTATTCTAGCAAATTACAATACTGTAAACTATTTAACTGTTTTATTTTTGCGTATTTCCCGGGCAATTATAATTTCCGATAATAAAAAACTGTCGCGAAAAGTACAATAGAGCTTTTAATCTGTTAAATCGCGGAAATAACTAGCCATGAAAATGTTGTTTGGCATGAAACGCGAAAATGAGTCGCCACCAAAACCAGTTAGTTAAAGATGCTCCACCGCCGACAGAGCATAAATGATATTCATCATTTGAACAATAATTGGTGTTTAATCGTGTATATTTATGTCTCATTAACACAAAAAAATAATATAAAATAATTTATTTAGCCTTTGGTGCATGCGCAATCAGTACTACATTCCATATAGGATATAGTGACACGGATTTTTTTCGGGATGCAATTAATTATTTTTCATATTTTTAACTTGAAGTAACTGAATTAGAAGCTCAAACTTTTCAATGGTGGTGATGGTGTAAAGTAAATAACTTTTGTAACTGAAGAAAAATACTAAATCGTCTGCTCCTGTTTTTGATAGTGAAAAAATAACATTTGTCAGCTGTGGAGCAACCTAAACAGTATCTTAACATGGATGATTACTGCATTATTATAAACCAGTTCTGTGTTTTAGTTTTGATGACAGTAAAATGAATAGATCTTGCACATTAGAGCATTTCATCGGAAATCTATTGTTAAATTGGTTGAATATTCCCATTTCAATAGATTTATACACTGACATGAAATTGACATGCTGTGAAAACCTTATTCAGTTGTTTATGTCTGTGTCTTTTCAGTTGGTCTGTTTTCATGTTATTTCCATTGGCATATCAGCATTTATTGTCATTCTCTGTAAATCGTTGAATCATTTGTCATTTTCTATGCACGCAAAAACCAATTGTAAAAACCCGTTTGGTAAATACGTTACCAGTGACAAATGCGATGCAACAGGAAAATGTCATTTGTTGAATTCCCAGTCTTTGTATAGCGAAGCCTTATACATCTCCACTTGTAAATGTTTTATTAGTGGCCAAGAGCTGTAAAGAACCATTGTGTGATAAGAAATTTGTACCAGTCTCCAAAACCATTTACTTGTCTCGCCTTTGTGACGGAGGCGTTGTAGCACAAGCGATGTCAAAGCCGCGCGTAAGCGTCTGAAAAGTCGTTCCAGGTTCTCTGGTCTACACTTACCAGCCATATCGTAGAACATATTTCTAAAGGCTAGATCTGGATGGATCTCTGGCCTCTACTTACCAGTCACATTGTAGGCGAGATCTCTTTAGGCTGATCTTGAAGGATATCTTGCCTAAACTTACCAACACATTGTAGGCAAGATCTCTTAGGGCTAGATCTTGATGGATCTCTGGCCTCTACTAACCAGCCAAATTGTAGGCGAGATCTCTTTATGCTGATCTTGAAGGATATTTAGCCTAAACTTACCAACCACATTGTAGGCAAGATCTCTTCAGGCTAGATCTGAATGGATCTCTGATCTATACTTACCAGACAAGTTACATTGTAGGCAAATTCTCTTTAGGCTAAATCGTAAAGGATCATCTCTGACCCACACTTACCAACCACATTGCAGGCGAGATCTCTTTAGGCTAGATCTGGAAGGATTTCTGGCCTACACTAACCAGGCAAGTTACTTTGTAGGAGAGATCTCTGGAGGCTAAGATGACTAGGTGAGATCTCTATATATTTCTGGCCTGCACCATTTCATAGATTTGAACTAAAAGGAACTATGGCCTACACTTACCGGCCAAGTTACATTGTAGGCGTGATCTTATGTATTTCCTTTAGGTTATCATGGTCTGCACTAACCCATACCGTAAGGCTAGCTTTATCAAGATTTCTGGCCTACACATATACGCCTAGTTGACGAGATCTCTTATGGTTCTGGCCTACACTATTCCAAAGATTTAGACCGGATCTGGAAGGATCTCCGGCCTACTATGACCAATGGATTAATCGGGATTTCCGTCCAATACTAAACCATATCATACAGAATTAAAATAAAACGGCTTAATTATGCTAGAACTTAGAATCATGACCTTGTAAAGGTTAGCTCTAACAAAAAATTTTCCCGTCATTTATCATTCAGCTACCATCAATGATTTGTCTGATATATAAAAAATTTGTCTCTTTTTGTCACTGGAACATTCTAATCCTAGCCATTTCCTTTCAAAACTGATTTATGCTAATAATATAGCACAGGGTTTATCACAATTATCCTAGATATAGTTACAAGATAGAGATTTGATACGGGAATCCATTTCCTTTGTGGAGAGAATCTCGTCTGCTCCCCTAGGAATTCCCGCCTTTTTCTGTTACTCACTCCTCTCTGGCTTTCGTGAATACGATTGGACGACTCTTTATTAACGACGTCTTTGGAAATTTGTGTCGATTCCAGTCAAGCAAGCCCGGCACTGGAAGCTTGTTGTGTTCGGTGATAATCTGACGCTCCTAGTTAAACCTGGATGTTTGCAACAGTCCGTGTGATAAGTAGCTCACCTAATGCGATCTGTCGTAGACATTAGTGGGGATAATCTATCAATGAGCTACGCCTTGTATGCTCTGTCAGACGGTCAACGATGTACCGTTGTTAATGTGGACTTGTTACGTACCGGACATAATTTCTGTCGTGCAAAATTGTATATGTCGTCTTAGACTTTAGAGGAAGTGGAACCAGCGTACGTGAGAACACTCGGAATTTATCGTAAGCGAGCTGACTTTTTTTTAAAGTGAGCTGGCTAGCAGGTACACGCTGACGAGCCCGCTTAGCCCCGTTGTGTGACAAGGTACGCTGTGTGTTCTTGCGGCACCAGTGTCGCCTTCACATGTTCAGCGGATCGATATACTAACGACTGGAGCAGACCCGGGAAACTGCCATAGGTCATTTCCACCACAGGTTCAATTGTCAACCACGCAAACCGTTAGACCCGACGACGCTCTGTTTGTCAATGGGAATTGGGATTTGAGGCGAGAATAGCCTGGCTTTAAGCTTTGCTATCTACTAGTGTCGTGTTGTCGTCAGCATCACACCAGAACCAAGTCACATGACACGCATTCGCCATCATGATGTTGATTATGCCGTAATGTGACTCGACGCCACACCGACAGTACTGGGTACAATGTACATAAGGAGAGGTACGGAACTCCACCTGTCGTTATGGTGTTAGAAAGTAACCAGCTCTACCCGGGAGCCAAGTTAACAAGGTGACAACAACAAAACACTCGGAAATTGTTTATTCATGATTTATTCTTGTGCTGGATTCATAAAGTTTTAGATTAGATATCACGTGATTTATCTATAAGTTGATTGATTGGTTGATTAATTAGACTTTCATATCATACTAATTATATTGTCACTGATTTTAAAGTGTTACTGTTGACGCGCTTGGCTTGGAATTTTTATGAAATAATTACGCCCGGAAGTTGTCGTTTTGTGGTGATATTGGCACCACTGGAGCTATATGTGTGTTTTCATGTGACAGACCTGTAGTGCTATATATGGTGGTGGTAGTGGTGGCGACGTTTCCTACCACGATATGGGGGTGGCATGGACACGCAGTTGTCTGTCCCCCCTCATTCCCTCACGATCGCTTTAACCTCCATTCCGATGTTGCACGTAGGAACTGCGGCAGTTGCTGATGGGTATGTGTGTTGCTTGTCTTGTCCACCTTCAAATGTTGTATGCCAAATATATATATATATATATAATGTCCTTATATTCACTTAGGCCTAACGTATCTATCAGTATAGAGTTTGCATTGCAATATTTATGTTGAATTTACATATCTAATTATGCACAGAGCAGCATTGTATTTTATGTTGAAGCCATTCAAATAGGCACCAAATAGCGGCTATTATGATATGTTAGCCTTTTTATAGATATATGCATTTGAATAAGTCAATATATTCTGTGTCAGCATATTGCTATAGCTGGGTGACGCTAGGTAACGGAATTGTGTCGTCAAACACTGGCGTTAAAATATGTATCTTCGTGTGACAGATTCTGAGAAAGAGGCTCCTGTCATCGTATATACTCTTAAAGCTTGAAAGCACGCAAGGACGCAGACATATATGTCAGTATCAGGAAAATACCTACGTAGCTTCTGAAATCTTCGTGAACTAGTTTTTGGTTGAAAATAACATATTTAAACAAAATGGCAAATTGTAACTACAGTTAATGATAGCATAAAGGTTCCAATTTTTTTAACTGTAGTTACTAGTCAGCTAAAAAACTAACTTATAACCATAGCTGCTGATGAAACTACGACGCCAAATGTAACTACTTACAATTTATACTTGCGTAAAGACACAAAAATGAAACAACATTTGCTGATCAAATAAAAATACCAAATAAAAGCTATAGTTACTGATCGAGGAAAGACAAGATGTTATTACTAGTTTCTGAGCAACTATCGACTTCAGTTATTTGTCAAGTGATTTCATCATATAATAAATATTTTACTGGTCAAATAAAGACATTAATTAACCCACAGCAAGTTCCAATTCTTATAGATAAACAATTTTGTTTTGTTGATGTTAGTTTAAAGGTCCAGAAGAAATCCCACTAGTAGTTGTTTATGTTTATGTACTTTAGTAACAGTTGGTGTCTGTAGCATATTAATGTCAGTTACAGTCTAAATACATAGGAATAACTTACTGTGACGTAGTTAACGTAAGGGGGTTGACTATGCAAAAACTGGTTAAATACTAATTTACAGTTAATTTACTATAGTAGCTGAGTTCATATCGAAAATAACTAATAAACTACGTGCATAGTATCTAGTTACGTAACGAGCAAGTTAAATATAGTAATTAGTAATTAAGGAGGGACATATATTAAGTAATTAAGATCATTCACTGATATATACGTAGGGAAATACAGTAACTAACTACAGTATGTAACTATAATTACTGATTATGGCATTAGATATAGGCATACGTTAATCAGCGACGTATAAAGTAACTGATTATGTAATCAGTAGTAACAAAATAATTACGTACAATTATAGATCACGTATGATGTTCACTAATTAGATAGAGATAATGATTATATAAGGGAGGATATTAACTGATTAACTTATCCTGTATATCTAAGATTACAACAAGAAATGGGTTTAAATCACAAATTAAACTAATTATGACTAATCACTGATCATGTTAGTAAGTAATATTATTAACTAAATAATGATACGGCTATGTTGCGTAGGGGAGCGCAACCATTAACTAAATGATACCGTTACTAGTCAATTAATTGTTCTAGAAAATGTGTATTTTTTCATATTCCGAAATAATAATTATGAAGGCAACAGTAACCATGGAACAACAATTAATCGATTACTTCACAATGATTCCCTGTACAGCCTGAATCTCTATAATCTTATTTTTCTGATGATACATTTATCCTCCAATTTTTAAGCTGAGATACCCCCCTCTGGTAAGCTATGTTATCCGCTACTAACACTTATTTATCAACCTGTTACCTTAGATCAATGCACACCTTGCACCGCCGATGTTGATTTAGCAGTAGAGCTATATACCCATTGTTCACAGATTGTCTTTATGATTGGTGAAGTCACTGTATATGATATTTAAATGACACATTCTTTTTCAGATACACCAATGCATGCGTTTTCCTAATTTCATCAAACAAACCACATTTATCACATTTGGCTTTAATTATTATTTGCATGCGGCATATTATATCCTCTATTCGATAAACAGTTCCTTTTACAAAAGCCTTGTCGTCTTGGTCTTTGAATATCAAACTCTAATCTAGAAATAATCATAAGCCAAAAAGTAAACTAAATAGACTTTTCAACTATCAACCGACTTATACCAGGGTACAATAAACCCTAGGACTTTTAGAAAATTATAAAGTATTTAGATTTGTACTATTATGTTGAATTCTTACAAAATGTATCTTTCGACAGCGATAAACATAAAAATCATGATAAAAGCAATAATCTATTCAATGACTGGATGATACAGTTGCATATTTCAATAAAAGTTAGCTATAACTTTGTAACACAGTTTAAATTTCCTAACACATTGTTATACCACCGATGGACACAGAAATGTTCTTACACCTAAAGAGCGAAGAATGTGGCACGTTTGTAAAAGTTACTTTAAATATCTATGATAGAATCATCGAAATTTTCAGAAAAGAAAGCCATAATTACACATAACAGTAAATAGGGTTTAGTATATGATTTTATTATTCTTAATGCGCGTTCAGTGATGCCCAGTAAGATCCAACATGAAATTGTGACGTCAATGATTATTCTAATAAACTGTTACGCTGACGGATTGAGAGAATTCCGGCTAAATTGTCATAATTGAGATGAGTTTTAGGATGAACAGTAGTCATGACCGCTATCGATTTTACCAGACCTGAAGCCAAATCTGTGCAGGGTTCCTGGGATCAGAGCCAGGACTGGGTATACTTGATGAAAATCTTCTCTGTTGCGTATTGGTTATTTACTTAAACACGTCAGGCGAAGTTCGATCGAAAGATTTTTTTTCAGTTTTATTGACAAGCAATTGACATACTTTTTCATCAAACATGAATACCACAAGTTGATATTCTATTACATGGAAAATTAAATAAAAAAAAGTTGAACTTTCTTAAATAAATCGATAAAGTCGATTGTGTTATGTCATATTCAAGTGTTTTCCTTTTTATTATGTTTATATGAATCAACATTGCTTGTTACAAGAATTTGTTTTGACTTGGAAGTTTATGTGAATATCAAATCTATAACGAAATTTGATTAAATGTTCCTGGCCTGTTCGTTGATTTATTTACCTCCTTTTCATGTGTTTTACGTAGACTATGTAACAGCTGTTTTAAGCAGATTGCTTATAACAAGACGTTGTGGCTAATAAAGCTTCTTCACATTACACAAAATATAAACAAAAACACAAAAGCAAATGAAAAAAAAGAAAGAAAAAGAGGAAAAATCACGTTATAAACCGTAGCATTTCGAATATAAATATGAATCAATATTTTTGTAGGTGTAAATCCATAACTTATATTGTCTTATAATTCACCCTAGTTCCACGAAATTATAAAAACAAAAAGGGACTCTTTTTTGTTTGAAATCATAACGCCGTAGTGTCAGCCAATCAGAAGTGACGTTACAAACGGGGACTTTATTATCAATATTATATTTGGACGCTACGGAATGAGTGCATATTTTTTTAACCCAGCGAAAATGCTTGTTGCAAGTTAATTAAATAATTGACCCATCACATAATGACCATTGCAGTATTCATCATAAACATTTTGTTGTTTATATAAGATATGGAATACTGACTTTACTACAAACAAACAAAAAATTAATTTGCTAATCCTTAAACGCTATTACATCTCCACTTTAAAACAATGATGTCCTATTCTGCGAATGTTTTTAGATCAGTGAAATGAGGTCATTATCAAATAAGCTATTTTTTTAACGAGAACTTTAACATAATTCCCTCCCGATGTTCTTTGATTGGCATGTTTTCAGAACTACAACCTTAAAATTATTTTTGTTTATGTGTTGGCATTAATTTGTGTTGTAACTGCCAAATGTTAATAATTTATAATTACAAATATTTGAATGAATTATTATCAAAGAGAGAAAATTATCTTAAGAAAAATGAAAACTTGGAACAACTATTTGGAAAAGGTCATACTTTTTTTCATTTTCCAAAATGTAATGATCATACGAAAAATAGTTTAGTGTAAGTGTTAATGCAATGAAAGTTTCCTTATTAGTGATAGTAAACGTATTGTAAGTATTTTGTTCTCAATTTTGTTTTTCATGTGTTTACTGATGACTTCGAGTAGAACACTAAGAAAATAATACCTGTAATATATCGATTTGATAGATGAAATATTTTCATTTATTGCCGTCCGCCATTTATAATATCCGTTGTGATTTGAATGCCCGTTTTCATTCCAGAATCGCACGAAAAATTCAAACATAGCCTTCTATACTGTACTTAAAGAAAACGGAAGAAAGCGCATTAATCTCTACCATGCCATTCCAAACGTTACAGCCGTTTCTTCAGTAATCACAGCATGCCGTTGGCCAAGTTTGTATGCTGACCGCATTACTCAGTTTTTAAAATTCGTCGTATATTCCTACGCACTGTAGATACATATATAAATACAGAATGACATTTACAAGCATGTATTAGTTAGTGCTATATTATATTTATGACATTCCCTGTAAAACTGTGGGCGTTTATATATCTATAACACAGATCGGTATGCAGTTTATTGCTGCAATATGATGGGGATGCATAAAAAATACATACAATATGTTACCGCAAAATAGTTCTCTTTATTGTTATTGTTTATTTACAAGGACGGATTCATTTTGCCTATCTTGCATCGTTATTAGTAGTGGTTTGATATTTAGACCAAAGCGACAATGCTAAATATCCCCTGCATGTTTGTATATTACTTGCATGTCGCGGAAGAAGACACAAGTACCACTCCCTATATCAACAGAAAACATATTACGTGTATGGGTTTAAAGCTTCTCGGGCAACTTTTACTCAATACAAACCTTCTCACATTGTGACGCAATAGGCAAAGATATCACACAAGGTATACTGTATTAGCTTTAGAAATTCTTGACAAACATCTAGATTTAGTTGCTTATAATGGGAAAGAAATTAACGTTATTTCAGTAAAACTGTGTATCAGAACCCGAAACGTCGTATTATAATTTGAATTATAAAAATTCACTAACTAGTACCAATATATAGTTATAGAGGTATTCCCGTTGCTGTAGTACTTATAGTATAATTATACAATAACACCTGCTTGCAAAGTGAAAGGATGATAACATAAATACGTTTCCCGAATTTTAATGGCGGTGATGAATTTATCTTGATAATTCTTCGGAGTAATTAAAGTACAAGGTCATGTTTAAATTTAGAGGTAACTTCCCGTATTGTTTTGTTTCTTGCATGCAGCTTGTTCTCCTGACAGTGTTCCCCGCTCCAAACAACAGAATTCGTGCAGTCGTCAGTGACGTGGTTGTGGTGTCGTCATACGTGCAAATACGTCACAGTGTCCTATCAGGATAATTGGTTTTGACGTCACGAAGATTTGTGGACACTATGGCGTCATTCCTTTCTTTATGTCGTGGTTTTGTGTCCGTATCCCATTCTGAACTTTTTGTCAGTATGCCTATGACGTCATTTGGCATCTAAGTACTGTTTGTGACTCCATTGGTGAAGTGAACATTTGTAAATTCCCGAGCTTCCCTTTGTGTCTCTTGTGCAACCCACATGGTGATTTGTGAATAAATCTACGGTATACTGCTTATTTTGACAGTTCAACTTATGACATTGACCTTGTGACCTTTGACAAAATAGAGACAACAAATGATGCATTAAATGAAAATATTGAACTTTTCTCATTTTTTCTCTTGCTTTTTATATCACTTTTTTTCCTTTTTTCACGAACATTTGAAAAATTCTAGCATGAAATAATAACTTTTAAAATGTTTATAAATCACAGCTCGGGGTCAGGACAGGCTCGAGACAGCGATGCTGGACATTTAAGTTTGTCTTCCACGCGGGGAGCTGCGTTACGTCAGCAAGACAAACGCAAACGTGACTCTGTAGGGAGCAGTGAGAGATCCACACCCAAGGACTCCTCTACAAGTTCTGCTACTCGTAAGCTACGGGAGACGAGTGTTGGCAAACAAGAGGTAAAAATAGCGCCCAACCCTGTTAACAGTGGCGCTGCACTCCCAGTATATCCAGCAGGCGTTTCCACTACGACCTTCGAAAATGTATCCTCAGTGGTTCATCCCGCAGTGAATATGGGTGTTCAGGGGGAGGTAGAGCTGCAAAATACACAACAGCAGTTCAACCCGCGGTATTACTCCTCGGAGGCCAATGGATCTACGCCGGATTTTAATAGTATCATTAGAAACAAGCAAAACATGAAACGTGTAATCTTAAACGTTGGAGGGGTGAAGCATGAGGTTATGTGGCGTACCCTGGACCGTATGCCACATACCCGACTGGGTAAACTCCGGTCATGTAACACCCCGGAAAGTCTCCTGGAGATATGTGACGACTATTCGCTCGCAGAAAACGAATATTTCTTTGATCGACACCCGCGATCGTTTGCTTCCATTTTAAACTTCTATCGCACGGGTAAACTTCATTTAGTTGAGGAAATGTGTGTATTATCTTTTAGTGAGGACCTGGAATATTGGGGAGTTGATGAATTATACCTAGAATCGTGTTGTCAACATAAATATCACCAGAAAAAGGAGCATGTTTATGAGGAGATTCGAAAGGAGGCTGAAAGTCTACGTCAAAGAGACGAAGAAGATTTTGGTACAGGGGCTTTAGCCAAATGGCGTCAGAAAATATGGGATTTATTAGAAAAACCGACTACTTCGATGGCTGCGAGGGTAAGTATGAGTTTATCTTATTTTCTTTCGTTTATATTTCCTGATTGATTTCTGCACTATTTACATATAATCATAGATTTTCTATAATGTATTTTGGACTAAAAAGCTCGTGGAAAAAGAAGCGTGATGATATATGATCTATTTATGACAAGTTGTTAGATAACGTTATGCATACGTGTGTATAGATTTTCCACAGCTGTCTATCGTCTGTGTGCAACACAATACAGGAATAGCCTGCACGTGCATTTCCGAATCGGGTGTTTCTTGAGTGGCTCCGGGCTCTCTCCATCCGCGTACACGTTAGTTTCCACATGTGTACTTAGATCTCTCACTAAGTCACCAAAGCATTGTTATCTTGATCCATGATAAAAAAACTAAGACCCATCAAACTCAATTTGTAGAGACATTTTGATAAATGTTTAAAATTGTTCGCAATTATGATAATTGTTTATCAATATGCGCCATGCATGCTGTACAAAATATGTCAAACGAATCTTTAACACGGCATTAATCACATTAACAATTTATACACATGTAGATGTTATTCATTTGTTTGTATGAGTGTAAGGGCCTAGTAAACGCCGTGTGTAAAGTATTGTTAGCTTCGTGTTGCAGTTTCAAAAAAAGTGCGACTCATTCAAACTCAGCTTCATAGATATTCCATGATGTTTTGTTTACTATATATCACGTTATACTTATAGCAATAAAATCACATAAATTTCGTATTTATGTGTAAAGTATGTGTTAATTTGAACGTAAGGGCCCTGTAAATGTAAAGGGATATCACACAGTCATTACCGATTTATATCATTAGGTGATACTGACATGCACCGCGTGACGCTTAGCACGCGCGCGCGCTGGGGATATGGGATCGTATCGTATACAAACAAAGCGTACTGGTCCCTAAAGCTATCCAGTTAGATCCAATATATAACAGATCTGTTCCGTTATTTCCAGGAGTAAATCTTTACACTTTGTTGTCAATAACAAACCATTGTCAATAACAAACCATTGCTTACACTGAAGATACAATTTGCAGACCTAGTACAGAATTGCAATCTCATTAAGATCTAGGCCTATTCCATTGTTGTTTGCTTTAATTGGTTTACGGAATTGACATATTATAGTCTTCTTCGCAAATTGTTTCCAAAGTGATATCATAGTTCCAACTAGGTTATTGATTTTATACCCGGTTGTAATGTACATGTAACTTCATACCGGATCAATTAAGCGAGTGCAATATTTAGTTATGTTTATGCAATGTATGAAACTTCTGGGCATAGTTAGCGTACTAGGTCAGAATAGTGCACGTGTGTTGTTTACTCGCTCAGCGGAATGGCCGTTAGACACGTTTAATTGACAAACCGACTCTTCGCCTGGAAATGGCATCAACATACACCGAGGTATTTTAATGAACCGCTTTTGATATACACGATAGTCTAGTGAAAGCGTGCGTTCACATTTAAGTGTGTTATCGATACCACTGTGCTTGCAACAGCTGTGCGCGCGTGCGTGGGCGGGAATCGCGAGCGAGTAAACAGCTTCCAATATTGCCTCCCCAGTATAATATCTCTTCTAATGGCCGATATAAATTCATTTGATTCAATTTCGTCTGTTGAATGTGTCCGCAGTTAGTATTTGTTTATCAGTAAACAAGGTTAAGTAAACTAATTACAGCTACATTCATCTCCTCTCAATGTCGTATCTGGACGGACATCTCGTAATTGGATGATTTAGTCCCCATATGTGGGCTTTCAGAGTAGATCGATAGAGGATTGATATAATGGCTGGACCATTACACCAACTATTACATGTTGCATACTGTTCAGGCAGTTTTCCCGCCGTAGAACTGATGTAGGTCGTCTGCTTCCTGACCTTCGACGTGCCAAGTCCCGTCATTCAATATTGTCGTTTTCTTCACGGTAGCGTCCGTCAGCCATCGACCGGAATCATAAACAGTAACTAAACGTCACATCACAGAAAACGTTTTATTCATAAAGATACTAATTAATTTCTGAAACTAATTATTAACTAGGATCAAAACTATGGTGACTATCATAAACGTTCTCTTAGCCAGAAGACCAAAACCTATTACGTTTACGAAAGAAAACCCTATGATTTCATTCACATTGATCAGATGACTAAAAGACAAAAGAAGATTCCCGAGTCAGACGACTGGATGTTAATATTTCCATAGAAAAGACATATACCCTGAGAAGGCTAGTGGTAGTTTTTATATTACATGGATCAGAACATTGAAACTAATCGTCTGATCTATGTATTGATTAGTCAGCTTCAGTAGGGGATACTCTGGTGACATAAGGTTGACGGATTTAAACATATTTAACATATTCCATACCAATCCAGTTTTATAACGTTATCCTAAACCAATCCGGCAGCTAGAATACATTGTGCAATGATATGTAACAGGGTGCAGGATTTACACTAAATTTACTACCTGCCTCTGCCAGGGATCGAACTCGGGACCTCTGGATTACTAGTCTGACGCTCAACCGATCGAGCTGAAGAGAAGTTCTCTCTAACCGAGCGATATATTGCGGCTAATATTGACCAGGGTGACATACTCCCACTCCAGGAATCAACTCGTCTTCGAGTTTCCAGGGGTCACAACGATTCCTTCGCAGGTATCGTGAAGTATCATTCCCGAGTGCCTACATGGGCGCCAATGTGACAGGGTGCAGGATTTACGATAAATTTAATACCTGTCTCTGCCAGGGATCGAACTCGGGACCTCTGGATTACTAGTCTGACGCTCAACCGATCGAGCTAAAGAGAAGTTCTCTCTAACCGAGCGATATATTGCGGCTAGTATTGACCAGGGTTACAGATATGTAGCTCCATTTTTTCCATGCGGTCCTAAAATTAACATTGTCCTAAAAAAGAAGGTAAACACGATAGTTGTAGTAAAATACGGTAAGCAGAATGGCTTAATTTTACAAAATTATGCAAAAAAAAATATCCGATAAATAATAGAGCTTTATTTTACAGCATTGTCCTAAAGCATCCGTTAAACAGAACAGCTTTATCTAACAACATTGTCATAAAGAAATCCAGTAAACAGAACATCTTTATCTTACAACATTGTCTTAAACAAATCTAGTTAACAGAACAGCTTTATCTTACAACATTGTCATAAACAAATCCAGTAAAAAGAACAGCTTTATCTTGCAATATTGCCAATGACTAATTTGTCATTAACAAATCCAGTAAATAGAACAGCTTTATCTTACAAGATTGTCACAAACAAATCCAGTAAAATAATAACTTTATCTAAGAACATTTTCATAAACAAATCCAGTAAACAGAACAGCTTTATTTTACAACATTGTCATAAACAAATCCAGTAAAAAGAACAGCTAAATCATTAATCCATGATTTACATTTCAGTGTAAATCGATTATTGTGACACCTGGTGGATTTATTTGTGTAGACTTGGCAATGCAATAATGTATAATTCTACTTTATGTTATCCTTATAAAGTTCAATATATCGTGAGTCAAGCTGAAATGGTATACCACAGTTTACCTTAAATATCATCTTATAAGTCGTTTTATAACATTACAACAAAAAATTTATCACAAAACTTGAATCTGAAACAGTTAGTTTAGGTATATAGTAGAGGATTAATCCTTCGAACCCGTTGAAGATAGATTGTGACATTTATCTTAATATACTCTCGGATATACCCTGTGGCCTGTTATTTTCGCGGGTTGATATTTTCACGGTTTCGCGGGATATTGCTATGGTCGCGAAATTTGACACTCAAAAAAATTGATTGGACGTGAAGTATACCTTTTCAGCCTAATCACGAAATTCTAAAACCACTAAAATTAAATTAATGAAAATAACCAGCTTAATGGTGTTAAATGTACTGTTATACTACTAAATTTGTTCAGATGGATCTATAATACATGAGTACAGTGTAAGTCATTTTACACTGTTCCACGTTGAACCACAAATCAAGGTCTAAAATTATACATAAAAGAGGGTACGCCAAGGTAACGCCTTTAGTGTATCGTTTTTACGAATAATAATGAACGCGATAGAATACGTAGATATATGTAAATATTAAGTAAATATCAATTCATTGTAAGTTAGTCATCTAAGGTGATTTAATTTGCAAATATTGTTTACATTGATAAATTTTGTAATATTTGATTAAGTCTTTAATTCAAGATATATGTTAACAATTACACTATTGTAATGTGATGGCGGCGGGCGGATTAAAACTAAGTGTGTAACATCTTTGTTGAATGTCGCGTACTGCAACACCTATATGTTACCGATGATTAAAGTATTCATATCCGAGACATGTAGATAGCATGACCCTTTATACACAAAACCAATCGATGCCCGAGCACCGAGCGCAGGGTTACAATGCATTTTCCCAATCAATATAGATTAAAAACAATATACGTATTCTATGCACAGTGTAATTGTATACACACTGCCGCCCGTGGGTTGTAAATAGTTGTAAAAGTCGCGGATATATAGATCGAACAATATTATCGATTTTACAAAATAACATGTCACGTGATCGACAATCTCAAATTAATTTGGTTGTTTGATTCTCGTGACGGTGATCGCGCTGAGAGGCTGCCCATTATCCCAGTTAGTTTCCACATGGATATCAAGCTTAAATCTCTAACGTTACGGCAGCCCACCATTATCGCCATTCATCGTGTATAGCTATCGCCCACAGAATGAAAATGTTATTCAGCTTAATGCGAAATCGATTTAGAATTAAGGGAAATAAAACGATGTTCACTCTGTAATTGGTATACAGGCTGTTTGTTTATATTTCAATCAAGAAAAATCCTTCGTGTAGTTATTTATATCTTTATATGTATACTTATATACTTATTGAAGAAAACCTGTTCAATAATGAGATTATATCATCCATAACTGACTTGATAATATCTAACAAAAATGAAAGATACTGTGTTTTATTTCTGGAGGAAGTAACCATTCCTTCTTGTCCTTGACCTCAGTGTAATGTAGATCGGTGGCATGTCCTTTTCACTAATCAGGCATTAGGATTGTAAAACTATATTTTTCAGTTAAGAAACGTTCCAGTGTTCCGTTCGTGGATGTGGCCTTCAACAATACACTTAAGCTTTCATTAATGATACCCAGCAGCCATCCCGCATTGTCTTCAAAAACGTTGTACCTTCGAATAGTCGTTTCAAAATTGTTCTCAATGCAGGCGATCAGCCCGCAAAATTTATTCATCACCACGTGTCTTGCACACCCACAACTAAATATCACCAATGCATAATAGTTTCCTTCATTTGACATCACAAGGTAATCTCTCCCACATGTAGGGATCGCAATGAACCATGGGAGACATTTGATCGCCGGGGCATTATATGACAATGTGCTTCTTTGCATTCGATGACAGTGCCTTCTTTGCATTAGATGACAGTGCCTTCTTTGCAATCGATGACAGTGCCTTCTTTGCATTAGATGACAGTGCCTTCTTTGCATTAGATGACAGTGCCTTCTTTGCATTTGATGACAGTGCCTTCTTTGCATTAGATGACAGTGCATTCTTTGCTGTAGATGACAGTGCCTTTCTTTGCATTAAATGACAGTGCCTTTCTTTGCATTAAATGACAGTGCCCTTCTTTGCATTAGATGGCAGTGCATTTCTTTGCAGTAGATGACAGTGCCTTTCTTTGCATTAAATGACAGTGCCTTCTTTGCATTAGATGACAATGCCTTCTTTGCAGTAGATGACAGTGCCCTTTTTGCATTAGATGACAGTGCCTTCTTTGCATTAGATGATAGTGCCATTCTTTGCATTAGATGACAGTGCCTTTCTTTGCATTAGATGACAGTGCCTTCTTTGAACTATATGACAGTGCCTTCTTTTCATTAGATGACAATGCCTTCTTTGCAGTAGATGACAGTGCCCTTTTTGCATTAGATGACAGTGCCTTCTTTGCAGTAGATGACGGTGCCCTTCTTTGCATTAGATGACTGTGCCCTTCTTTGCATTAGATGATAGTGCCCTTCTTTGCATTAGATGTCAGTGCCTTCTTTGCATTAGATGACAGTGCCTTTCTTTGCATTAGATGACAGTGCCTTCTTTGAACTATATGACAGTGCCTTCTTTGCATTAGATGACAGTGCCTTCTTTGCATTCGATGACAGTGCCTTCTTTGCAGTAGATGACAGTGCCATTCTATGCATTATATGACAGTGCCCTTCTTTGCATTAGGTGACAGTGCCTACTTTGCAGTAAATGACAGTGCCTTCTTTGCATTAGATGACACTGCCTTCTTTGCAGTAGATAACATTACCCGTATTTGCACTTGATGACAGTGCCTTACTTTGCATAAGATGACAGTGCTTTTTTTTAAAAAAATAGATGACAGTGCCCTTCTTTGCAGTAGATGATAATGCCTTTCTTTGCTGTAGATGACAGTGCCCTTCTTTTCAGTAGATGGCAATGCCTTCCCGGCAGTAGATGACAGTGCCCTTCTTTGCATTAGACGACAGTGCCTTATTTGCAGTAGATGACAGTGCCTTTCTTTGCATTAGATGATAGTGCCCTTCTTTGCAGTAGATGACAGTGCCCTTCTTTGCATTAGATGACAGTGCTTTCTTTGCAGTAAATGACAGTGCCTTTTTTGCATTAGATTACAGTGCCTCCTTTGCATTATATGACAATGCCTTCTTTGCATTCGATGACAGTACCTTTCTTTGCAGTAGATGACAGTGCCTTTCTTTGCAGTAGATGACAGTGCCATTCTATGCATTATATGACAGTGCCCTTCTTTGCATTATGCGACAATGCCTTCTTTGCAGTAGATGACAGTGCCCTTCTTTGCATTTGATGGCAGTGCCTTATTCGCAGTAGATGACTGTGCATTCTTTGCAAAAGATGACAGTTCCTTTCTTTGAATTAGATGACAGTGCCTTTCTTTGCAGTAAGTTGATGACAGTGCCTTTCATTGCAGTAGATGACAATGCCTTTCTTCGCATTAGATGGCAGTGCCTTCCTTGAATTAGATGACAGTGCCTTTCTTTGCTTTAGATGATAGTGCCCTTCTTTGCAGTAGATGACAGTGCCCTTCTTTGCATTAGATGACAGTGCCTTCTTTGCAGTAAATGACAGTGCCTTTTTTGCATTAGATTACAGTGCCTCCTTTGCATTACATGATAATGCCTTCTTTGCATTAGATGACAGTGCCTTTCTTTTCATTAGATGAAAGTGCCTTTCTTTGCAAAACCGACACTTCATAAGCGTAGTCTTCATCGGTTTGTGGTAATCTGACGAAGACCTCTTTTGCTTTTGAGAGACAAGATCCTTCCATAACTAAAAGCTGTCAGATCCTTCCTCAACCAATATATTGTATGACGGACCATCTGCCAAGTGTTAAGAATCCCATCTTACACCCTGCCTGGACTTTCCCGTTAACTGACAAGCCAAGGACTCCACTCGAACACAACCTGGATTCCCCGAAGACTGGCGATTAGTCTGACACTACGATCTTACAGTTTACCAGGAGCTAGTGTCAGTATTAAGTCTATATTACTGGACTTGTTGGTGTCTTGGGGCGCATCACGTCAAGGGAGACAATCCCCCACTTATTAACTGTCAGTATTGGGAAGTCTGAAGTTGATATTTATCGACTATATTCGTCTGACCATCTGATAATTTATCGATTAGTGCCTCAGTATACTCTTTGCCTATCGTTTATATTTCCTTGTCATATTGCATTTCTATTTACTCAGTACCCGGTGCCACAACAGCGTCAACGAGTCAAACATCGTTGGATTATACCATTTTGTTCTCGCAATATAGCGGTTAATGGTACTTGCGTTATCAAATTTTCTTCCTCTCATCGAGTGTTTATTTGTACTTCAAATGGCAAATTTCATGAAAGGGCACTGCACCTGTGACATCTTTTTATCATCATAATGGTATTTCAATTAAATCCAGCAACCTTTGAAGGATGTGACAAATGAAGGTTTCCAATAGAGTTTGGTACCATTCTTGAGTGCGTTTGATACAAAAGAACAAATGATGAATCCAATAAGCCACTAGACGATTTAACAGATTTCGTTTGAAATACTATCACTAAGTCCTTTACCTATATGGAGATTTAGTGCATTTCCTGGTCATAAAGATACCTTAATGGTGCATGACGGGAGATCTAATGTAAAAGGACTTTTCACACTGTCGTTGAGACAATTGTAGTTGTATGAATATTTCATGTATTCCAGCCTGGGATCCGATGTTTCGGCTCTAGCAAGCGATATAGCAGCATGTTGCTTCTGTATTCTTTGTCACTGGTGATTTAAACAAAGTTGTTTTTCATTACGTTATGTCTGTACCAGATATGACCAAATTGCGTCTTAAGAAAATGGTTGTTACATCCACCCGATTTTGTTCAGTTCAAGATCAGATATGCATTACCTGATAGTAAGTATCATGTAAAATACTATTTCAAGTACAAAATGTATACGTCATAGATCCAATCATAATGGATGATGTCAAATATACGGTACCTCATGATTCCTGTACACAGTCATATCCGATATGGTTATTCCGGTATACACTACATGTATATTAGCAGTGAATCCGGTATGGAACTTCGCCTCAGGGCCCAACTGACTTTTTCGGCATGTTTAACACATAATTATTTTCTCTTGAGTACTGTGTTATCTTCTTTGGATAAATTGGCATTTCCGGTAAATATTTTGCTTCTCGAATAAAAATTGGATTATCAGCAAGAAATGATGTTCTCAGTATATTTAATTGCTTTGTCATATTATCGGGTATGGATTTTTGTAAACAATGCGATGTTCCCAGTTAATCATGTTGTGACGAGAGGCAGATCAATGCTTTAGCCTGGAGGTATCACTATCTTGTTGATGGAATCCGGACACATAAAAACAGGACAATAGCTGACCCGGACTCCATTGATCTGCTCCAATTACTCGA